>NW_026867552.1:438447-555590 GCF_020745735.1 Hemiscyllium ocellatum
AACATTGTGACAGGCAGGAGGCAAATGTGCACTATTTATGATATACAGGACCTGTCGGTGTTTGCCTAATACAGGTATATCGAAAACACCAACGATTGACCAAGTTGCGCTGGGTTTTATTTGGAAATAAGGCGATATATCCATCTTAAATTTCTAAACTATGGAGCCACAATATTACGTCAAAAGTTTTCAAATTTATCAGAAAGGTCCGCATAATATTCGCCTTCAGACTTTAATTAAATGCAGGCCTGAGATATCTGGGTGTGTCAAATGCAATATGAGTGAACATAGTAAAGGACAGTTATTGATTCACGATGGGCTCAAGCAGCATACAGAGCAACAGCATCGTAAATTTTAAGCTGCAGTCAGATTCGATCTAGTATGCTTTGTTGATTTATGCTGTTGCCTTCTGACCTTTGTTCCCCTTCTCTCATTGTCCTCAAGCTTGCCCTGGTGAACTGCCAACTATCACAATCTGAGGAAAATGTCTCTCACTGTACAAACGATCTAATCCTCTTACCATTTTGTATGTCTCTACTAAGTCATCTGCTAATGTCCTCCACCCAACGAAAACAGCCTCCAGTCCCTCAGTCGTTCATCAGTTGATCCTCCCTCCAAAGCAAGCAACATCCTGGTAAATCTCCTTTGCAACCTTTCCAATGCGACCACCTCCTTCTTATAACGCGGTGAACAAAACTATGCAATCCTCCAAGTACAGCCGCTCCAGAATTTTGTTACTGCTGCAACATGGCCTCATGCTTCAAAACTCAATCCCTCGACCCATAAAAGAGAACACACCCTATGCGTTCTAGCAACCCCATCAATCTTGGAGGAAACGTTGCGGGATCGCTGTACATGAACACCGAGATCTCTCTGGTCATCCACATCACCAAGCAGGGTACCGTTAGCCCAGTACTCTCTATTTCGGTTACTCCATCTGAAGTGAATCATTTCACACTCTTCTGTATAAAATTCAACTTGCAACCTCTGCCCTGATTTGTAGCTTATCTATGTCCCTCTGTAAACTGCATCATCCTTCTGCAATGTCTGCAATTTCACCTATGGATGTGTAATATGCAAATTTACTAACCCATCCTTCTTCCTCCTCATCGTGTCCACTTATAAAACAAGCCAGTACGAAGAGGCCCAAAAACAGACCGTTGAGTTACAACACGGATAACTGAACTCGAGGATGATCGTTTTCAATCAAACATAACCCTCTATCTTCTTTCAGCTAGCGAATTCCTAATTCAAATCACTAAATTACCCTTCATACGTCCGTGATGTCTGAATTAGCCTACCATCGGGATCCTGATCACACGCTTTACTGAAATACATATACATCACATTCACTGCTTTAATCTCATTCATTCTGTTTGGACACCCCTGAAAGAACTCAGTAAGGTTTGTGAGGCAATACCTACCATTTGCAGAACCGTGTTAACTTTCCCTCAATAGATTATTCCATTCTAGATGATTATAAATCCTATCACTTATAATCCTTTCCAAACTTTTGCCCACAACGGAATGCTGGCTGGTTTATAAATACCAGAAAATGTCTTTACTCTCCTTCTTCAAGGAAACAACATTTGCTATCCTCCAGTCTTCTGTCACTATTTCTGTCGACAATGCCGACATGAAGTTGAAAGCCACAGCCTCTGCAATCTCCTCAGCTTCCCAGAGAATCCGAGTTTCAATCCCATCGGAACAAGAGGACCGATCTATTATAACACACTCTAAAATTGTTTACATCTCCTCCTTATGGACCTCAATCTGATCTTGTGTAATAGCCTGCATCTCAGTATTATCCTCGATAACATCGCTTTTCCCTGTGTGAACACTGACGAAAAAATCTATTTAGATCTTCTCCTACCTCTTCCGACTCCACACACAGATTTGCACTACAGTCCTGAACAGGCCCTACTCTTACCCTAGTCATTTGTTCATTCCTGGCAGACCTGTAGAAAACTTTAGGTTTGTCTGTGGAGATAATGGATCCATAGGTTACAATAGGTCCAAAACACACTGAGCACAGGAACGGTTCCAGTGGATTGACAAACGTTAATGCAATGCTCTTATTCAAAAGGGGAAGAAGGCAAAGTGTGGGAAGTGACAGACCACTTAGTTTCAAAATAAGCTATTAGATTAAGTGTTGGAAGCAATTGTTAAGAAGCAGTGCCGGGACATTTGAAAAGTCGAAACACTGTCCATCAGAGTCAGCATGTGTTTTTTGGACTGAAAATTATGTTTGACTAATATGCTAGAGCTCTTCAAAGATGTAATAAACAAAGAAGATTACGGGGATGCCATAGTTATCTTGACTTCTGGAAGGCATTTAATAGGTTGCGATAGAAAATGTTAATTCACATGTTCAGATCATATGGGATTAGGTATAATTTATTACCTTGGATAGGTGACTGCCTGATGGAGGGAAGATGGAGAGTCGGACAATTCTTTTTTGCTGGATCACCAGAAGTAACTAGTGGCGTGCCAAAGAGTGTATTCCTTTCGTCCCAGCTATTTACAAACTATATTTAGACTTAGATTCACGCACAGAAGGCTAACTAACCAACTTTGCAGATGACACAAAAATAGTTGGGACGTAACCTACAATTAAGAAATAAGAACCTTAAGATTGAATATAGATAGGTTAGGACAGTGGGCCAAAATGTGGCAGATGGATTTTAAAGTGGATAGTTTTGAGGTCGTGTATTTTGGTCATAAAATTGAAAAGGCGACCTATTATCTAAATGGGGAGAGACTTCTGGTGCTGCAGTACTGAGTGATCTGTGTGTCCTCGTTCACGAGCCATAGAAAACTAGCCTGCAGGTCCAAGAATGAATAAAGAAAAGGCGAACGGAATATGAGTTTTTACAGTTAAACGAATAGAAAATAAATGTAAGGAAAACTTGTTGCAAATATACAAGGCATTGGTGAGTCCATATCTACAGTATTGTGCACAGTTTTGGTACCATTATTTGAGGAAAATTGAATGTCATTGAAGGCATTTTAGAGGACGTTCACTGGATTGATACCAAAGATGAGGGTTTTGTCATACGAAGAGACGTGGAAAAGTGTAGGTCGACACTCTGAAATCTTGAAGAATGAGGGAGATCAAATTGAGGTATTCAAGTTGAAAAAAGTGTGGATGAAATTGAGGTGGAATGAACATTGCTCTTGTGGGGCATTCTAGGATGAGAGATCACAGTCCTGCGGGAAGTGGAACCAAATTCAAAACGAAGTTGATGAGAAACTACTTCTCACGAATCTGCAAATTTGTGGAATTCACTAACCCAAAGTTCTCTGGATGCTAGGAGAGTAAGTGAATATAAGTAGGAGTCAGGCAGGTTATTTAATTGGTAATGGGCTGAAGGGTTATGTGCCGAAGGCAGGAAAATTGGCTGAAGAGCATATCCACCTTGGCTGAATAGCAGAGCCGACTCTGCTCCCATGTTTTATGGACATAAATTTCCAAAATACAAACCAATTTCAAAGTGCTGCCAGATCTGGAATGCCATAGTATAGAACAACACAAATTGTACAAGAGGACATTCCACTATCAACAAACAAAAGTGAATTAAAACCAGACCTGAAAGAGTTAACACTTCCACATGGTGCCGTGCACCTGCACAGAGAAAGAAAAGATTTCAAGTTCTCCTTATTTGCGATATAACTGTTCTCCATTCTTTTGTGTGAACGTATCAGTTACAGACCTGAATACAGAGTTTACCACGTTCCATCCTGAAATACAAAAGGGCTTCGGAACATTAGGTTGATTTTCTCGTTGCGCCAACATTTTCCCAAGTCCAGTCCTTGTCGCCAAAATTGACGTGGATCACAGACGGGATCGAAGCGATTCTTTTGGAGTCGGTTAAAGTAGTTAAGAGAAAACTCACCAAAGCAATTTGCTAAAACATAAAAGTTCATTAACTAATATTTTTGAGGAAAGGAAAATAAGGCAATTAGCCTCACACCTTTCCTACCTTTGGAGACCCCTCGTTCGATAATTGGTCCGGACGTTCACTCCTCGAGTCATCGTGATCCCAGTCTGAGGTGAAGCCCAACAACCCAGAACAAGGCTCTCTCTCTGATATAGTGTAACAATGAGCAAGTACAGAAAAATAATTAAAATCTGCCGTCTTCAGGATGTACAAGAAAATTCACAGGAGCCATGAAAGGTCATGAATCTGTCGGAAATCATCAACAATTTTAGCCCATTCAATGCAAACGTGTACATCTGCAGAACAATCGTTGTTGAGCAGTTGCATATTTCGATTACGCCAGTGTTGACTGTAAAAAATATCAATGTGAGGCATGTAATGGTAGAAAATCCTGCAACATTTGCAGAAGAACTTTCCAGAACAGGAAATGTACAGTCCTGCAGGGAAGTAGATGTGCTGAATATGAACCCAGGAAATCAAGCTAATCAAGTGAAAAAGTTACACTGGGGGAGAGTTTGGAAAGTACCAATTGTAGTATATTAATGCTTAATATTTATTTAGAAAACTACAAAATAAATCAAAAATTATGATCCGAAAAAGGAAACTGGATTATTATTAAAGAATGCAAATGTTGCACTGGAGAGCATTGATTGGAAATGGATATTGTTGAATAAACATGAAATAAAATTTAGGCGACATTGAAAAGAGAGACGAATATTTTTGGAGCGGGATTTGAAAGAGGACTCTTGTGTCGATTGTTCAGCAGCATAAATCGATCTCTATTTTGAGCTCCATACCAACGCAGCATGTGAGAAATCTCGAGGACATTCTGACTCTCCTGGACAGGAACAGAATGGCACGTTCACACATTCTGTGTTGAAATGATTGCATGTAATATCAATATCAGCTGCAGCCACATCCTTTTAACTTGCAATTCTAATGCCATATACTAACGATCAATGATAAAGAACGCAATGGCCGACCCCAGATCTTCCCCATCAATCGTGATGTTTGCTCGTCCTGCGATTCCCTACCCTTGACTTCTTGCACTACATCTTAGCGACCACATTTCAATACTGATTTTACTGGCCATTTCCGGGTGTTTCATAGCTGCATCGTACATTTGCTTACTGCAAATGACTTTCAAGATCTGTCATGCCATCTATAATTCTCCCTAATCTTAGTGCAGAAAATGTAGACTGGATGTCATTTCCTACCAATTACCATATAGATTGCACATTAACGTAACTTGCAAAGTTACATCTCTTTTACACCAAATAGCAATTCCGTGGCAAAGCAGACAATTTCTGGTGCATCCTTCCTTTCACTCTACACTAACAGGTACAATGCAGAGTGTGTTCTCTGTCTCATCTCCCCATTTACGACTTCTTCCAATTGTATGTGAGCTGTATTGAAAACAGATTTCGACTTTCGCAATGGCCTAATTTAATTATTTAAATTAGCTTTTAATTTTATTGTTTGCTATTTAGCAAGTATTCAGATTTCATTGGAAGGAATAATTTTCGACCACTTGTCCAGCTTGCCGAAGCCTATTTAGATTGTTTGGAAATTTCAAGGACAAGATATTTTTTTCCCATGCCAGTGTCGCAAGTTTTGTCTCTCATTCTTCACTTGTTCTTTTTGCATTTTTCCGTTTGACGTAAATCTGTGATATGTTTTTTTTTTGCCGAAATCTTAATGACCCTGTTGTTTAATTGTTTCTTTCCCCTCCATCCTCACCCCGCTCCGTTTTTGTCTCTGGCTGCTTGTGTGAGGTAATTTTGTTTGTACATTCTCATTATTCTAATTTCCCTACTCATGGAATTAAAGTTTCTGTCTACTGCCTTTAGGTACTATGTTAAAGGAAATTCAGTTGCAATAATGTGAATTCGTCGATTGTCCTGGCAATTACCTCAGAAAACCTTGATTATTGTGAGATCATATTTTTCTCTTCATCTACACTAAATTAAAAAAGTCTCCGAACTATCGGGTACCAACCCTCACAAAGTTTCTATAAATGTATTTATTAAAAGCTGTCACTGCGTGCAATGCTGAATGCCTGCAAAAATCAACTTTAATTTCCCAGCGTTTGAAACCAATATTGTTGTCCAGATTTTTTTTATTCTTCATTTTCAATCGACTCTTTGGGAAGTTAGAATGGATGATACGGTGGTTCGGGCAGCTGCATGTTCCTCCTGCAGGACAGGGAAGGTAAGTTTCAGCACTATGTCGTTGTTGACTTTATCTGCGGGAAAGAAATGCTCTCCTCCAGCTCCTTGAAAACCGCGTTAGGGAAAGGAGTTGGAGCTGGATGAACTTCGGACCTTTCGGGAAACAAAGGGGGCTATTGGGAGGAGTTGCAGGGATTTAGTCACATGTCACGAATAACCAAAGTGCATATGGATTACATTCAGGGGACTGAAAGGAAGAGTCAGACAGTGCAGCTATTCCGGGTTGCCGTTCCACTCAATAACATGTATACCGTTTTCGATACTGTTTCGTGAGATGACTTACCAGGAGTAAGCCATGGGGTACAGGTCACTGGCAAATAGTCTATTACTGTTGCTCAGAAGAGAAGGGGGGAGAGGAGCAGAGCATTAGTCAATGGAGTTCCATAGTTAGGGGACAGGTAGGAGGTTCTGAGGGAATATTTGGTACTCACGAGTGATGCCAGGGTTCAAGATGACTTAGATAACGTTTTCGGCATTCTTGACGGGAAGGGGGAGCAGTCCCAAGTCATGATCTGCATAGGCAGTTACGACATAGGTCGCAATGTGGATAGGGCTTGAAGACAGATATTCAGGGAGCGAGGGTGGATGCTTGAAGCTAGAACAAGCAGCATTGCTTTCGGTGTTTGTTGCCCATGTCACATGTTAGCAAGGTGAGGATTGGGGAGAGAGGGAAATTGAACGCGTGGCTACAGGGATGGTGCAGGACGGAATTGTTCAGATGCCTGGATAATTCGTAATCATTCGGGGTAGGTGGGACGTATGGTCTACAAACGGGATGGTCTAAACCTGAACCAGCGGAGTGCCAATGTTCTTGGTGGGTCAATGACATTTACTAATGACTTTGGGACGTTTTAAAGTAAGTCAGAAAGGCGATGGGAAGCCACATTCTAGCTGCAGTGTCCAGGAGGTTGAGACTAGTGAGGTCAGAAACATGGTTTCAATGTCGCAGGCGCGCAGTGGAAAGCAGGAAGGTGGTTCGAATTGTGTCTAGAAGGCGAGTAGAGACAAGCCAGGTAATTACTGGATAGTGAGCCTTGCGTCGTTTGTGGGTAAACTGTTGAAAATATTAACATATTCAAGGGCGGCATGGTGGCGCAGTGGTTAGCACTGCTGCCTCACAGCGCCTGAGACCCGGGTTCAATTCCCGACTCAGGCGATTGACTGTGTGGAGTTTGCACGTTCTCCCCGTGTCTGCGTGGGTTTCCTCCGGTGCTCCGTTTCCTCCCACAGTCACAAAGATGTGCGCGTCAGGTGAATTGGCCATGTTAAATAGCCCGTAGTGGTAGGTGTAGGGGTATGGGTGGGTTTCGCTTCTGCGGGTCGGTGTGGACTTGTTGGGCCAAAGGGCCTGTTTCCACACTGTAAGTCTAATCTAAATCTAAAGATAGTATTTATTATCATCTGGAACGGAATAAGTTCATTCGGGACAGGCAACAAGTTTTTGTGAAGGTTATGTCGTTCCTCACAAACCTTATTGCGTTCTTTGAGAAGGTTACCAAACAGTTGGATTAGGGTGAACCGTTGATGTGGTGTAAACATATGCTAATAAGCCGTTTGATAAGTTTGCCCACAGTAGGCTATGGCCCAAAATACGGGGGAATGGGATCGAGAGTGATTTAGCGGTTTGGATCAGAAATTGGCCAGCTGAAAGAACACACAGGGTGGTGATTGATGGTAAATGTTCATCGTGGAGTTTAGATTCTCGTCGTGTACCATAAGAAACTGTTTTGGGGCCATTGCTGTTGTCATTGTTATAAATGACCTGGATGAGGACGTTGATTTATGGTTGAGTAAACTTCTGAATGACACAAAGTTCAGTGGAATTGTGGAAAGTGCACAAATAAATTGCAGGTGACAGACGGACAGATGTAAGCTGCAGAGCTGGTCTCAGTGGTAGCAAATGGAGTTGAATGTGGAAAAGTGCGAGTGGTTCACGTTGAAGAAGCAACAGGAATAAAGAGTACTGAGCAAATGCTAAGATTCTTGGCAGTGGAAATGAGCAGAGAGATCTCGGTGTCCATGGTCGTGGATACCTGGAAGGTTCCAGACAGTTTGATAAGGCTGTTAAAAAGGCATAGTTTGTGAGCTTTTGTTGGCAGAAGGGATGAGTTTCGGAACCACAAGACAATCTTACAAAATTCTGCTGGGAAAACATTCGGAGTATTGCGTACAATTCTGGTCATTATATTATCGGAACGATGTGAAAGCTTCATAAAGGTTTCAGGGATTATTTACGCAGATATTGCCTGGTATAATGGAAAGGTCTTATGAGGAAAAGCTGAGGAACTTCTGTCTGTTTTTATTAGAGACAAACTAGTTGAGGGCAGACTGAATTGAGACAGGCAAGATAATCAGAGGTTTAGATCGGGTGGACATTGACAGCCCTTTTCCTCGGATTTTGATGGTTAGCATGAGGGCGCATAGCTTTACATTGAGGTGGTGTAGATATAAGACAGATGCCAGGTGTATTTTCTTTGCTGGAGTGTAGTAGGGGCGTGAAATACACTACCTGCAACAGGAGTACTCTCGCCAACTT
This sequence comes from Hemiscyllium ocellatum, assembly GCF_020745735.1. Taxonomy (NCBI): domain Eukaryota; kingdom Metazoa; phylum Chordata; class Chondrichthyes; order Orectolobiformes; family Hemiscylliidae; genus Hemiscyllium; species Hemiscyllium ocellatum. The sequence goes on from NW_026867552.1 coordinate 447,156, forward strand.
TAAAGGCATTTAAATGGTCATTGGAGAAACATATGGTTGAAAATGAGATGTTGTAGGATAAATATTCTTTGGATTAGATCTACAGTTTTGCGGAACATCGAGAGCTGAAGAGACAGTCCTCCCCTGTCATGTTCTATATTCTATTTGTTCATATATTTGTCTACTGTCGTGTGAAATTGTAGCTTTGTAAATATGTTTAGTCAAGTTTTCCCTTTCCAGTTTTAAATGGAAATTTTAAAGCAAATGGTTTCTATTTGGGATTTGCTTTACCAAAAATGGAGCGTTTTTATCTGCATTCTAGTCCCATCCTTTTCAGTCTCTATTGTTATTCTCACATGTATTTGGTTATCTTTCTGTGAAGGGCGTGGCTGACATTTATGACGTGCTGCATCCGATACAATTCTCTTAAACCATTATTTGTCAGCTTACAAAAAAGAACTAGTTGGTATTTTATCACACTCAGCCAACAGCACTTTAAACAATCATAGTAACAAAAGTTTCGTCCCCTTTCTAGGTGACATCTTCAGTGATTGGGAGCCTCCTGTGAAGCGCTTCTGTGCTGATTCCTCCGACATTTATACTGGTTTGAATCTGCCGTTTCCGGTTGTCAGTCGCTGTTCGCTGCAGTGGCTGGTATATAGGGTCTCGGTCGATGTGTCTGTTAATCGAATTCGTGGATGAGTGCCATGCTTCTAGGAATTCCCTGGCTGTTCTCTGTTTGGCCTGTCCTATAATAGTGGTGTTGTCCCAATCGAATTCATGGTGTTTGTCATCTGAGTGTATGTCTACTAGGGATAGCTGGTCGTGTCGTTTCGTGGCCAGTTGGTGTTCATGGATTCGGGTTGTTAGCTGTCTTCCTGTTTGTCCAATGTAGTGTTTTGTGCAGTCCTTGCATGGGATTTTGTACACTACATTCGTTTTGCTCATGCTGGGTATCGGGTCCTTTGTCCTGGAGAGTTGTTGTCTGAGAGTGGCTGTTGGTTTGTGTGCTGTTATGATTCCTAGTGGTCGTAGCAGTCTGGCTGTCAGTTGAGAAATGCTCCTGATGTATGGGAGTGTGGCCAGTCCTTTGGGTTGTGGCATGTCTTCATTTCGTTGTCTTTCCCTGAGGCATCTGTTGATGAAATTGCGCCAGTATCCGTTTTTTGGTGAATATCTTGTATAGGTGTTCTTCTTCCTCTTTTTTTAGTTCAGGTGTGCTGCAGTGTGTTGTGGCCCTTTTGAATAATGTCCTGATGCAACTTCGTTTGTGTGTGTTGGGGCGGTTGCTTTCATTGTTCAGGACTTGGTCTCTGTGTGTAGCTTTTCAGTATACCTTCGTGGTGAATTCTCCGTTCGGTGTTCTCTGTACCATCACGTCCATGAATGGGAGCTGGTTGTCCTTTTCTTCCTCTCTCATGAATAGGATTCCTGTGATTGTGGCGTTGAGGATCCGGTGTGTGTTCTCTATTTCTGTGTTGTTAATGATTACAAAGGTGTAGTCCACGTATCTGACCCATAGTTTGGGTTGTAGTTGCGTTAAATCTGTTTTTTTTTCTCTAACCATTGCATTACTGCTTCTGCTATCAGTCCGGCGACAGTACATTCAAAGACCCGACAACTCCCTGTGTTAAGAAACTACCTCTGAAAGTTATCCTATATCTATCACCCCTCAATTTAAAGCGTTGTCCCATTGTGCTAACCATCTATATCCAAGGTAAAAGGCTGTTATTTTCCAACCTACCTAACCCTCTGATTACCATACATGTCTCAAGTTGCCTCTCAACTTCATTTCTCAAACAAAAACAGTATCAATTCCCTCAGCCTTTTCTTGTAAAGCCCTTCTTCCAAACTAGGCAACATTATAGAAAATCGCTTCTTCATACCTTCCAAATCTTCACTTCCTTCCTATAATTCGGTGATCAGAACTGTGTACAATACTCCAAGTGTGACCACACCAGAGGTTTGCAGAGCTGAGGCATGATCTCATTGTTCCAAAACCCAATAAAATCTAACACATCATATGCCTTCTTAACAACCTTGGTGGCAATTTGCAAGGATCTATATAACTGGAGACTGAGATCTCTGCTCATCTGCACTTCCACGAATTTTACCATTAACCCAGTACTCCGCATTCCTGTTAATCCTTCCAAAGTGAATCACCTCACATTTTCGGCATTGAAGTCGATTTGCAACATCTTAGCCAGCTCTGCAACTTACCAGTGTCTCTCTGTAACCTACAATATCCTTCGTCACTATCCACAACTCTCCTGACCTGTGTGTCCTCTGCAAACTTACTCACCCATCCATCTATGCACTCATCCAGGACACTTATAAAATTGGCAAACAATCGGACGCCAAAGAAGATCCCTGTGGTACCCCAATAGTAACTGAACTCCAGGATGAACATTTCCCATCAATCACAACTCTCTGTCTTCTTTCAGCTGTCCAATTTCTGATCCAAATTGCTGTACCACCATCAATCCAATGTCTCCGTATTATGTGCAATAGCCTACCCTGAAAAACCTGATGAGAAGCCTTAGTGATACCATATACACCATATTGGCCATTTAGCCCAATAAGACCAAACCGACCGTCCAAAGAGTAACCCGCCCAGACCAATTTCCCTCTAACGAATGGATCTAACACGATGGGCAATTTAGCATCGCCATATCAGCTAACGTGCACATCATTGGACTGTGGGAGCAAACCGGAGTACCCTGAGGAAGCCCAAACATATAGTGGGAAAATGTGCAAACTCCACATAGACAATCGTCCGAGGACGGAATCGATCCCAGTTATCTGGCGTTATGAGGCAACTGTATTGACCACTGAGACACCATGCCGTCCCAGAATAGCTGTTTAATGTTCATGTTTAAAGTTAAAAAGTGAATAGGTGTTATATTCTTCAATTTGAGAGTTCTCTGTCACTCCTCCTTTAACAGGTTCCAAGGCGGGGTGAGGTTTTCTTGGTAACAGAATGGTTCACCTCCGTGTCGCAATGTTACTGCACCTGTGAAAGAAACGTGGGGTCAAATCACGAGAATACAATGGCCCACAGGTTGGATATCTGAAAGGAAAGCAGTACATTTTAGTGCTCATTTGTGTGAGTGACAGCATCTGCGGACATGACATTATATACCAACATGACTCGTCTTCTGAAGTGAACACATGCGGACAAGTGTTGTGCATGACTCTGCTGCAATGAAGGAAGAAGCAAGTCTATCAAAATAGAAGGAAAGGAAAAGGCCGCATAGAGAAATCAAAGGTAAACAAGCCAAACAGTCAAATGTGCATCCAATCCGAAGGCCTCAGCTGTTTTGAATGGTGTTTGGATTGATATCTCCACCTCGTTACAATGAGGGTTAGCAGAGAATATGTTGGAAAACGAGGACAATCTGGTGTTCCTCATCTTTTCTTTTCAGTCTAGACATGCTTTTTCTTTGGTATAAAGCTCCTGTGAATCGTTTATCCTTTACTTAGAATCTTCGGAGAAGTATGCAACTTCGGTAATACTACTGGTGTCAGTCATTGCTCTGAGTCTTAGAAACTTGCAGGCGATTATAAATAGTAAAACGAAATTGCCAATGAAGTATTAACAATACAATTACAGAAGAAATGGCACAAAAGACAAAACGCAAGAAATAACAGATGACAGCACGAGAGCAACATGATGCACTGAAAAGGGAGATTCAGGGTGTCCCAAAAATAAAACAAGCGGCAGGGGTAGCCATGCTTACTGCCGCATAGAAAACCAGGATATTGCTGGTCAAGAAAAGACAAGAAAGAAAGGCAAAGAGAAATACCGAGAACTCATCATTGCAGACCAGCTGGAAATATATGCAAAAGTAATGTAGCTTGAAATGAGAAAGGACACAACGTGCAAAGAACTGACATAAAACCTTGTTACAAGATTCGACGGTATTTTGCATAAAAATGGCAAAGTCGTTTTGATGAAGCAGTATTTTGAGTTTGAAAACGAAAAATATAAGATCGGAGTAATTGAAAAAACGCCTGTATCAGAGAATATGTATGTATTTTCCTTTGTGATGGTGTAAACAGATGTGAAAGATAAATTATCTCACCTCGTCTCTTGGCAAAATTACTCGCCTTGTTCAAATTTCGCCAGAAGTCGTAAACAGCAAAGCAGAGATTGGAATGACTGTCCTTCACATTAACGCAGCGTTTCATTTAATTTGGTTTGAAATGTTGATATCAAAAGTGGAAATCGAATGAATGAACGCTGCTAGTTGGACTCATGCACAACACAAACGAGGACGATTGATTTTGTTCGTAATCACACAGTATAGTTCCATAAAATCATTGCAGAGTTTCGCAGGGGTCTTTCTTAAGACGTTTCATCAATGATCTTCCCAAAACCATAATTTAATTAGCAGGTCTGTGGATAATCACACGTTGCTCAGCACCTTTGGAAAACTCAGATGATGAAGGAGCACAGCGTCAGATGCAGCATGTCGTGGACAACACGTAGGCTTAGACTTAGATTTCAAGTAATATTTGCACCAGTCAAGTGGGTGGTAGCGACGTTCCTTAAAAAGAGTGAATCTGCGGGGTTCCATTTAAACATTAGCTTTGCATTTCAATATTTTCATCCTCGAGATACCAGTAATTGCATCAACGCTAGAATAATGAAAAGGGATTCTTGTTCAGCAAGGTGCATGGAAGTTAACAACAGTTAAAAGAGAAACTCGATTTCAGGTCACAATTAGAATAGCCAAAAATCAGCCAAAAAGAATTGTAACTTACCTTGAGTGTCAGGTAAGCTCCTTTCTATTACTTTGCCCTTTCTGTGTTCTATTACAGAACAAATCAAAAAACTGCCTTATTTCCATTTCAGGCCACAAAAGCAGCATAACTAAGTATGAATTTTATCAAGATACTGTCTTCAGATTTGTCATGTGATCTTAGTGTAAATGAACATGCATTCCATTTCTCATATAGCTGTAAATATGAGTTAATTTTAAGTATTTGCTTGCTAAAACCGATACGATTTCACTCGAGTTTCATACTTCATGTTGATGGAAGAAAGCTGGGATAATAGAATGCTGTACCAACAGACTACATTCTTTAATATTCTTTCTTTATTCCGTTGTAGAATGAGGTTATCACTCACTATGCTAGCGCTTATCGCCTATCTTTAATTTCCCAGATGGAAATTAGGGACAATCAACTTTCTGTGTGTGTGGAGTCACACGTCGATCGGACCAGGTAAGATTGAAATTTCCTTCACTACAGAACATCCTTGAACCAGATGAGTTTTTTAACATAAAATTGGCAATAAGTTCATAGTCGTAATTCGTGTCTTAAATGCAGACATTCTTCTAACTGAGTTTAAATTCCATTATCTGGTGTGCTGAGATTCAAAATCCGGATCCTCGGAAAATTAGATCTGTCGGTTCATAGTCCAGCAAGAATACCCCGATGCTGTCTCCTGCAGCTGAATATTGAAGTTATCACGAGTAGGGCATTCAAATGTGTGCTGACACATTGTCTATAAATATAACAAGAGATCAACTGAATGTTATAAAATATTTCTGCATGAAATATATTTGGACAAAAATGTGGTGAAAAATCAATAAATTGTGGTATGTGTGCTCTCCCTCGTAAAACGATTGAAATTAAATGCTTGATGACGAATGAGTCAATTTAATTCACTTCTGGAACTCCCTTCCTATTTCTGTTTTGGAACCCCGACTGTAATAGCGACACAGATTCGCAGATGATACAACACAGAAACAGAGCCTTCGTTTCAACTCATTTACGCTGGCAATACTCCCCATCTAGACCGACTTGGGTATATTTGGCCTTTGTGCCTCTGAACATTTCCTATTCAAGAAACTTTCCAAATGTCTTTTGAAAGCTTTAACACTGCCTGCTTCCACCATTTCCTGTGCCAGGCCAAACGATATCAAACAACCCTCTATATCAAAACGCTGACCCTCATGTCAGTGCTGAGTATTTCTCCTGTCATCCAAATTTTGAACTTCCCCATCGTACAGAAAGTACCTTTGCTAATCAACATATTTGTGCCTCTCATGATGTTATAAACCTCTAGTTCATCTACACACCAGCAATCAAAAAACCCCAAGCTATCCAGCCTGTCGTAATTCAACATCTCAGTCCCAATAACATGCTGCTAGATATTTTTGACCCCTTTCCAAATAATTAATACCCTTCTATTACCAGAGGACCATACGTACAATACTCCAGATGTGGAATGATCCAGGTCGTGAACAACTTCAAAGTGAAGTCCCACTCTTGTACTCAGTGGAATGAGCACGGAAGACAAACATGATAAGACCGTGATTAACCAACCAGACGACCAGGAACTTCCAAATAACTCCGTGCAAGAACCCCCAGGGCTTTCTGTTTGACAAAATGGCCATGTCCTACCAGTATCTGTGCAAATCCAACCTTTATTCATTTTAACAAAATGCAATAACTGGTATTTTTCTAATTAAATTCCATATTGTCTAAAGATTTTCTAATGTCCATGTCGATGACGTCTATCATTCTGTTCTCATTAATCTTCTGGCTTACGTCATCAAACAACTCAATAAGTTTTGTGAGTCATGATTTCCGACGCACAAAGCCATACTGACCATCCCTAATATGTTCTTGCCCCTCCAAATGCGTGTACGTTCTATCTCTCTGCATCCCCTCCAATAAAGGTCGCATCACTCTTGCAGGACTCATCGCTCTTTAGTTCACCGGCTTCTCCTCAGAAACTCTCTTAAATAAATACACAATATTAATCAATCTCCAGTCTTCTGGCCACTTACCCGGCGCTGGAGATGATGTGACGATTTCTGCTTTGGCCTCCGCGATATCTTCCATAGATTGCGTGATGATTCTGTCACTTTATAAAGGTAGATTTATCCTTGGGTTTATTTGAGACCTCTTAAAAGCAAAGGTGCAGAAGGGTTAATTTAACCATTCAATGGGTGTCGCCAGGTCTCCTGGTTCAGGCTTTTTGTCGTTCGGTTTAGCTGTAGCAGCCACAAGATGTGTGAGTCCACGGGAGTTGCAAGCTTCATTAAAGAATTCCGCTGACTTTCTTCTGATGACTTTCTCCGAATATTGTTCCCTCCTGCCAGCAAGAAAATGTGTTTGAATTTGTTTTTTTTTAGAGGAAGTGTGTTTATGGGATGCTACAGTATTGGAACAGTTAATTAATACTTGTCATTGTATCGTGTCATTTTAAATTTCGAACAGGGCAGTTGTTCTAAATTCCTGTTTCTTTTTGTTCGTGCATCAATTGTAGTGCTTACCTCAATTCTGCTTTGTCTGAAGCCGAGTGGTATGACCAGTTGCATACAGGTGGAACACCAACTCACGTCTGCCTTTAAAATAAGGAAACGTTAATTTGATCACAACCTTCTTAACATATATTTCGAGGGTCTGGCAAATTGGAGATTCTTGCTCAGACTGATTCTATAATTAAACTTTGAGCTTGTTGGTCACAAACTGTCTGTTGTTTCGGGTGTTGAATTCGGTTGATTTAAACAATGTTTTGTGCTCTACTGGCTCTTTCAGTCGTTGTGAGTTTTCTGGGAGTGGACAATGTGACTGTCGGTGTTTTGCACAAGATGAGCAAGGCAAGCTGACGGAATTGGCAGACAAGCTGGAGTTGCACTTGCCTTCATCTACCCAAGATGCAGAGGCAAATTCAGGAAAACATCGACTAATAAGTTTGCTGGAAACCCCATCAGAAACTTTGGAAATGGCTAGAATTCATTTGCAGATGAGGCAGCTTGGACGTGAAAAGGAACTGAAACAATTGGAAATATGGATAAAGGCAAATGACAGAGAATATGAAACAACTGCTCCAATAGAACAAAGAGAGATGGACCAAATCGCTTTGGCAGAACAGGAAGAGAAGGGAAATAAGACGCTCAGGATGAAAGCGAAAAAACGTTAGGGAAGGGAAAAAGAGAAAGAGGGAGGCAAGGAACAAAGAGAGAGAGATGGAACGTCTGAAGTTGGCGATTAACCAGGAAAGTCGGCTTCAATGTATAGCAGTAAATGTAGAAGGTAGGCTTAGAGAGGAGGCTAGGAATGAGCAGCAAAACTATCGCAGCCAAACGCCTGTTGGGGATCTGTGAAACCTGCAGAAGAAATGCAAAGAACAGAATCTCCCTCTGTACATGAACAGCTTTGATTTTACAAAGGTCTTTGACACCATCAACCAGGAAGCGTTATGGAATGTCTTTCTCTCGTTTGGCTACACCATCAAATTTGTCCCCATCCTCCACCTGCTCCACGATGACATAGAAGTCATGGTAATGTAATTGGTTCCCACACTGACAAACTTCCCATTCAGACCAGGGCTGTGTCATTACCCTAATACTGTACTCGAATTACCTCACTGCAATGCTTCATCTTATCGTCGACAAGCTCTCTGCTGGAGTGGAGCGAACGTGCAGAACGAGCAGGAAATAATTAAAACTCAACCACCTACAAACCTAAACCAATCGCATCCCAAACAGTGCCAGTGAGCGGCAGAAGATGGATGGTGTTTGCATGTGCACTGTCGGAGGGTGTATTCCCTCGCTTTGTCGGCACATATACGCAAACATATGCGAGCATGGATCAAACTCTTGAACATAAAGGTCTATGAGTAGGCTTGGACCTTCCAATAGCTCGGGAGTGTTCTGTCGACCAAAGCATATATTGACGAATAGAAACAGCTCTGCATGCAGTGCGCTCTCACAGCATTCAGCCATCTCAGGAAAAGAGTACTCCAGGACAATAACATCTGATCCAGCACCAAGGCTGTGCTATATAGGGCTGTGGTAGTTTACACCCTCCTGCATGGCTCTGAGACTTTGGACACACCACAGCAGGCAGCTCACTTTGCTGGAGCAGTCGTACCAGCACTACCAGTGAATTTACAGAGATGGCAGACACAGCAACACCAGCATCCTCAACCAGGCCAACATCCAGCATCGGGACACTGACATCCCCCCAAACCTCCTTGATCAGCTACGATCGGCTAGGCACCGCATCACCATGATTGACACAAGACTCCCCAAGCAGACGAGCTTGGTGTCAGGCGAGCTCCAGATGGACAGAGGAAGTGCTTCAGAGATGCCCACGTGACCTCACTGCTAATGTTCAGCATTCCCCCCGAAACCTTGGAATTACTGGGCGAAGACCGTCTAAAATAGGGGAGGAGCATATAGAAGGTGTCGTGTATCTTGAGACTTGCCAGCGGAAAAAAGGGCATTCAGGATAAAAGAGCACAAAGAGCGTGCTACCACACCAACACCTCACCCACACTCTTCTCACAGCCACCTTTTGCCCCAAGTGTAACAGAATCTGTGGAAGTCACATGTGTCTCTACAGCCAACTACAGAGTCCCCCTGAGAGTGGGAGAGAGTCATCCTTCTCCGAGAGGATGAGATAGGAAGTTTGAATCCACTCACAATTATCTCGTTGCCTTTTGTTACAAAATCCAATAATTCCCTGTCCATAAAGATGTGCAACAATATAATCCTGTTCACGTGCCTTAACACCACCCTTCCAGTTCCGTTTTCTGATCATTATAACTCAGAATTTACAACCATAATCATTCATATTCTGAAGCAAAATATTTGTTTGGTAATCCCATTGTTATCCCGATCTATAAGCGTTCCCCTTCCTGCTTTCCTTTTTGCCTGATTTTCTAGAGTGTTGTGCAGTCGTGAATATTGATGCTTCACCTTTGCTCACTGTGCGACCACATCTCCCTGATGCCAATTAGACAGAAATTATTTAACTCTGTGTCACAGGCGCACATATATTATTGCAGATGCTTTGTGTATTTAGATAAAGAAACTGTCGTTTACTTTTTTGTAACAGTAATTTCCTGTCGCAAATCTATTTGCTGCAGTGGGATTTCAGTTATACCCAGCCCTTTGCTGTTGCTTTCTGCTGGTTATCAACCACAATCCCATGCTATTCCAATATTTCAAGCTTTCTCTTGTGTTTTGGAGATTGTCTTTCACCTGAGCGCTGTTTCTCCTCATCTATATACGTTTAAAAGACTCTGCATCATGCTGGTCATATGATTGACTTGGACAATGGCCCCAGAACGAGACCAGTTGACTTCATCTGAACACAACATCTCACTCCTCCCTGAAAACTGGTAGCAGTGTCCACTTAATCAAAACCACTTCTCATGACATCGTTCTTTGATCCTGAAATATTCCTGCACTCTGGTGATATCACTCTGTATCTCTCATTTGAATTCCTTCACTGTGTGAGTCTAATTACTGCCTCTATCTGCAACTCTCGCTCTGAAGAGTTTTGACATCTTGAGCCAACAGAATTCTCCACTCCCGAGAGACACAGCAGCGCAGGCCAGGATGGAATTTTCTGGATCTCTCTAGGACGCAGTTTCATCTATGTATGTAAACCTCACTGCATCAGTTTAATGTCTGAGCCTGGCTCTTTCTCTGTCTCGCGCAGATAGTCAGGGCGATCGTGTGTCGTCCATGACCTCATTGAAGACGGTTCATTAGCCAGATAAAGATGAAGTACAAGATCTTGATCCTTTAATAAATTCTGCAGCCGGAAGGATCACTCACAGTAAACAGCACAGAGGCTAGTTAGTGGTATTTAATTCAGAACCTGAGGACATGATGTCGATATAATGCTGGGCAAGGAACAGGCGAAAAATTCCACACTTCATTATCACCATCTTATTTGTAAGTTCCTCTGGTCCATAGAACACTTCCTATCTCAGCCAGTTTCTCTAATCACTAACAATGCCTAAATCTTTGTAGCATTTTCCAGTGGACCATCTTCCCTCCTTCTGTATGCCCCCACAGGCCTGCATATCCCTGTAATCTTCTCCTACCAGTAAAGCTCTCCATGTCTGTTTATTTAACTTTAATCCCTACAGTCGTTCATATGTGGGTAATCTTCTCCAGTCCCAGAATCCCCCTTATTTATGAACAAAAAATCTTCTGTCCCTTTAGCTATCCCTTCCACTCGGGACCTGAAAATACCTCCCTGTCTTCGTAACTGTCTCAAGTTCCTACTATCTTCATGATCCGTGTAACCTTCCTCATCCTGACAAAAAAATTCTCCCACCGTATTAACCTCCTCCAGCTGTTATCATCCTCATTGTCTCTGGATATCATGCGCAGTTACCCTGCTTCTCATAATTTTGTTTCTACAATGCTACTGATGACAATAAACTCCTCTTGTCTCTAAAACACACTCAATAGCTGGAAATTCTATTGGTCCCTGATATCCTCCCTATTTATGCAATCTACTACAGTTACTCCAAACCTTTCTGCCTTTAACTTCCTCCAGGTACTGTTTATTTCCATTACTCACATGAGCTCCCATAATCCTCCCTGTGATTGTTACTAAATCCCATCCTCTCATACCTCCTCTTCCACGTAATATTCTCACATTCCTAAAATTCGGCCTATGTCTATCACCTGTTCCAGCTTCCACAACCTTATCCATCTCTGTGAGACGCTCTCCCGCCACATAACCTGCGGAGTTGCTACATTCCTCTGTATCATTGAATGGCACCAGTTACTCCAAGAACAGTGTATGGGGTGAAACCCAGATCAGTGTATTGAGTGAGATGATCAGATGTGATCATATTGAAAGTGTGCTTGGCTCGTGTGGTCAAAATGCCGGCACCTGGCCCGCTTTCTTGTGCTTCTCTATAAAGTCGCTATCCCTATCACTCCCTTCAGTCCCACGACCCTCCCTATCTAACTAACCTCCTCAGTCCTCCAAACTCTCCCGATCTCAATAAACTCCTTCAGTCCTCACGACGCTCTGTACGTCTGTACCCTCTTTCACTCCACACATCCCTCCCTATCTGTGTAATCTCCTTCAGTACCTATAACCCTCCCTATCTCCATAACTCCTTCAGTCCCAATGTTACTCCATATTTGTGTAACTTCATTCAATCTCCAAAAGGTCCCGAAATCTATTACTTCCTTCATCCCCCAGGTCCCTCCCTATCTCCATAGCCTCCTTCAGTCGAAATGATTCTCCCTAGCTGTGTAACATCAATCAGTCGCCACGACCCTCCCTCTGTCAATAAATACCTCAGTACCCACGATCCTCCCTATCTCAATAACCTCCTTCAATACGCAAAGTCCTCCCTATCTGTCTAACCTGCTTCAGTGCCAACGACACTCCATACCTCCATAAACTCCTTCAGTCTCCACGATCTTCCCTAACTCCATAGACTCCTTTAGTCCTCACAACTTTTCCAATCTGCATATCCTCCTTCAGTCCCCACAGCCATCCCAATCTGTGAAACGTCTCCAGTCCTCACAACATCCCCTATCTGTGTAACCTTTTCCAGTTCCACAACCGCTCTCATCTGTGTATCACCTATCGTCCCCACATCCTCACTATCTCCTTAATATCCTTCAGTCTTCGCACCACTCCCTATCTGTGTAACTTACTCAAGCTCTGAAAGTGCTCCCTGTAGCACCCTCCTTCAAATCTTAGAAGACGTTATTTACATCAACCCAGCTTGAATACCTCCAACCCACCACACCTTTGTAAATTACTTGAGTAAATAAGCCCTTCCTATCTCTGAAATTTAACTTCCTCCATTGTCGAAAGACCTCTTTATCTTTGTATGCTCGTTCAATCGTTGAAATTAGTCCTTTCTTTGTAATATATCCTGTACCTTGAAACCTCCTGATTGCTGAAACCTCTTCAGGCACTGCATTTTCTCTACTTCTCTTACTTTCCCCTGCTCTGAGAAATCTCCCTCACTATATGTTCCCTTGATGCCTCTGCAGCCCTCTATATCTCTTAATCCCACTGGTCTCCAATCTATCCTTCATCTTCAAACTTTTCTGATCACTTCAGCACACTCGTTTACTGCAAAAGACTCCAGCCCCAATATCACTTCTCATTTGTCAGCTCTAATCCAGTCCCGACAATGTATATCAGATTCTGAAGCACACTTTCTCTCATCTCCAAGTCGCTACAAGTCTCTCTGTAGTCCATAAATTTCTCCTATACCATAACCATCCGTATCTCTCCTAACTGTTCAGGACCCATTAAGCTTCCAATACCTTCATACACTAACGTCTGTGACAATTGCTCTGTGCACCTTGCGACTGTGCACAAAACCTTCCCTGTCTGTGTAAACTGCTCTAAACCATCCACTTGCTCCATAAACACCTGCAGCCCTAAAGTCCTCCCTTTCTGTGTGACCTCTTTCAGACCTGACAACTTTTCCAGTCTTTGGAGCCCTTACAAGCTTCCCTATTTGGGAATCCACTCTAGTCCCGGCAGAATCCCTGATCTATATTACTCGCCCCATCCTTGTGACTCTCCAGTTTGTACTACACTCACTTTTAATATCAGCTCATTCAGTCTCTCTATCCATTTACTTAACTCCATATTCTTCTCCAGCTCTTTCACCCAAATCTATGAAGACTCACTCTCCCTTTCGACCTTCCCTAACGAGGGTACCTACTCCGTTTTGCGTAAAACTATCTGTGTATGTAACTGTCTGTGTTCTGGAAAAGCTGCCGCACTCCACAACCTTCCTGTCTACGTAAGCTCCGGAACATACAAACTTTCTTATACATGTAAACCTCTTCAGTCATTACACCTCTCCATATCTCTGTTAGTTCTTCCAGTCTTGTCATAAAAACACTCCGCTCTCTGTGTGCCCCTCTCTGCCAGCCTCTCCCTCCACCCATCCCTATACCTGGAATCTAATCCAAACTGCTCTAGCTCTGTAATTTCTTCCAATTTCTCAAAACATTTCTCTTACTAACATTCCTTACTGCTTATACCCATCCATAACTCTGTAACATCCTCGAGTCCCTGAACGCCGGCCTAGCTCTGTAACCTCGATGCATCCCTTAAAACTCCACAATTTTGCGACGAGGCAGATGGAATGACAGCATTAACTGAGGTGAATTTATATGAGCGAACTGTCATTATGCAGGTGGGGCTGCAGGTGGCCATGGCTGGGAAGTGAATATTGGAGGCTTGTCAGGACTTAAGAATGGTAGGTAAAACGCCAAAGAAAGTCCGGTATTGTTCTGAAGGAATAATGCAGTCAGTGAATTAATGAGACAGCCACGTGGATACGAAAATCAAAATTCAGTTTCTATTTGGATGGAGCTGAGAAACAGCAAGGGGGAGTAACTGTCAGCAGGAAATCATTTATAACCACCAGCCAGTGATGGTAATGCAAAAATGGCTACAATCAGGAAATTGCATGCATTTACAACAAAGGCAGTACAGTAACTGTGTGTACAGTAGTCTACATCCCCACTACATGATTAGTGGGTATCGGTTGTGCAATGGATGCAGTCTTGGATTACATACGAGATGGATTTCTATAATAGCGTATCAGAAGAGGCATCAAAGAGGTAGCAAGAGCCTAAACTTGATCAAATGGTGTGTACAGAAAAATGTCTAAAAATCTTATTCTAAAGCAACTTAATGAGCAGAGATCTGTGTGTTTATATCATGTTTCATTCTGATTAATAAAACATTTAGCCCGTTGACTATTTCCAGCTTTCTGTGAGATCATGGCTGATCCGAGAATACCCAACTCTACTTTCCTATCTTTCCCAAGTAAACCTTGTATCGCTGATTAATTAAAGTCTGACAATCTCTGATCCAAATATATTTAATGAACCAGCCTCGACAGCCCTCTGTAGTAAGGACTTCTGCAGATTCACCATCCTCCGACTGAAGAGATCCTGCTCAAATCCATCGTGATTGAGTGAGCCCTTCTCTGGGAGTTTATACCTCGTGTTTACAGGTTCTTGCAAAAAGAAACCAAAGGAAGTGGCAAAGGTATTTATTGCAGACGACAAGAAAATCGGTGGAGTCGTGTATAATGAAGAAGGATATCAAATGTTGCAGTAGCATATCGATCAGCTGAAAAGATGGAAGGAGAAATGGCAAATGGAGTTTACCTTGACATGTACGAAATGACGCAGTTTGTGCGGTATAATGCAAGAAAGTTAGGATACTGACGGCCAATGATATGCAGAGGGATCTTGGGCACATCCATAGTTGCCTGAAAGTGGCAATACAGGTGGGAAAGGTGGGAAAGAAAGCACACAGCATGTTTGTCCTCATCTGTCGCAGGACTGAGTATACAGCTTTGTATTTCATGTTGAAGAGCATTTGTGAAGGTTTTAAGAACACATTGCCAACATATTGCCTGCATTAGATGTTTTAAGAATCTGTTAGCTATAGCACGAGATTGAAAAGAATTGGATTGTTTTGCAAAATGTCACAGTCTAAGGGGTGAAAGAGTCCAAGGTATATAACATTAGGGGAGGGAAGCACAGTGTGGATCGCCGTAATTTCTTTTCCACTGCATTAGTAACAAATGCAAAGGCACATAAGGTTAAGTGGAAATTGGAAATGTTTAAATGAGATATGCGAAGCAACTATTTTTCACAGAAAGTGTGGACAGTGCGAAGGGATGTAGTAGAAGCAGACACATGAGCAAACACTTTAAGTGGCATTTAGAGTGGCATGTGAACAGGCGGAGTATATACGGGTATTGATCAAGTGCAAGCAGATGGGATTAGTTTAGAATAGCATCATGGTCAGCACAGTCATCTTGGGCCGAAGGGCCTGTTGCTATGCTGTACTGTTTATTTTCCAACTCCGCAGCATCGAAAGTGCCAAAACCGCTCGAATATTGGTTGCTTCATTCAATTTCTCTGTTATTCTTCAAAACTCCAATGAGGTCAAGCTCAATCAATCCACCTCTTTAATTGGAAAATACTTCTATTTCCAAAATCAGCTGAGCCGATCTTCGCTGGTGTGCCTCCAATGCAAGTATATCTTTCTTTGGGCAACCGTACTGTTCATAATTTTGGAGATGTGGTCTGACTCTCCATTTGCATAGTTTTCCATGACCTTCCTATTTTAGACTTCCTATTTTGTAATAAATACCATCATTTGATTTGCCTTCTCTATTACCTGCTGAAACTGCAATGTACCTTTTTTTCAAAAAAATATGATAGACAGGATTCCCCATTCTCTTTGTACAGTCAGTCTGAAACCAACCAGTATTAGCCTGACAGTAGGACACGAACATGCTGCACATACGATAAAGGGTATGGTGATAAATAACAACTGAACTTATAGAAACAATGGGAGATGCCTTTTATACAAGGTCATTTGTTTTTGAGCCAATTGGATTCTATTTTCTGGTGTGAACATAAATGACAGAATATATAAGAGTGGGGGACGTGTGTGGTGGTCGGAGGATATGGTTTGTGTCATTTTCAGAAACTCTCAATTCAGGCTAATGAATACTTCGGGAGAGAATAGGGCCTATTAATGATCAATGAGATCGCCCACGTGTGGAAGCAGAGGAGATGGGTGAGATATTTTTCAAGCAAACAAAAATTCTGTCAATATTTTCTGTAGAGAATGACATGGAAACTCGGAAACTTTGAAAAATAAATAGTGATTCCTGGAAAGAATCTACAATGCACAAGAGAAGGTCTTGGAATCTTAAAATGGATAAAGGTGGACCGATCATCTGAACTAATCAGATGGATGCCAGCATGTTGTGGGAAGTTAGGCAAGATATTGCGTGGCACTGTGCAGGTATATTTATACTATCGACAGACACGTTGAGATGCTGGAAGACTGAGGGCTGCAGTGAAGAGACAAGAAACAACAGACCAGTGATGGGTAAGTTTTTGAAGGTGATTCGGAGAGAAGGTAGCGACGTATATTTGGAAAGGCAAGGGCTGATGAGAGATAGTCAGCATGGCTTTGTGAGCATAATTTGCGTTTCATTCATCTGATTGACACCTTGATGTGGCGGTTAAGAAGTGGATGAAGTCAGATAGGTAAAGGTGGTCTACATGGATACCAGTAAAGCGTTTGACAAGGTTCGAAGGGATGTTGAACATCTAGTCAAGACGAAAAGAAGCTTACTTTAGGTTGAGAAAGCAATGATCAGATTGCGCTCCAGAGGATTACATAGGGCTGCATGATGGCTCAATGGCTTGCACTGATGCCTCATAGTTCTCCCCATCTTACCCATCTCCTCTGGTTCGGCACGTGGACGACCTCATTGATCTTTAATAGGCCCTATTCACTCCCGAGTTACTCTTTAGCCAAATTGAAACTTGTCTAAAAGCTTCTGAAAATGATAACTTTCGATTCAATTCCAGGATCGATTCCAGCCTCGAGCGATTGTGCGGAGTTGCACATTCTCTGTGTGTCTGTATGGGTTTCCTCTGGGTACTCCGGTTTCTGACCACAGTCCAAGGAGGTGTAGTTTAGTTCAACCATGCTAAATTAACCATAGCGTTCAGAGACGTGTAGGTTGGGGGTATTAGTCAGGGAAAATGTACAGTCATGGGGGGGGGGGGAAGGGGTGGGTGTGGTTGGGTGGAATGGGTCTATGTGGAATACACTTTGGAAGGTTGGTGTGGAGTTTTTGGGCCAAATGGCCTGATTCCACACTGTCGGGATTCTATGATGGTAGCAAGGAAGGAATTGAAGAATGAATTAAAGACACATGAGAAAGCTTTTGTGGGCCAGGTTAAGGAAAACCGTAAGGCATTCTACGCTTTTGTGAGGAACAAGAGGATGGCTAGTGTGAGTGAAGGGCCGATCAGGGATAATGGAGGATACTTGTGCCTGGCGTCAGTGGTGGTAGGGGAAATCGTTAATCAATACTTTGGCTCAGCATTCAGTACTAAAAGGGACGTTGTCATTTGTGAGGATAGCGTTAATCCGGTTGATATGTGAACAGGTTGACGTTAAGAAGGATGATGTGCTGAAGGATTTGAGAAAGATAAGGATCGGTAAGTCCCCGGGCCAAGCGATATATACTCAATGTTTCTACGCGTTTGTAACTCGTCCAGAAAGTACAGGGGCATGCGATACATGATATTTGGCTGTCTGGATACAGAATTGGCTGGCCCATAGAAGACAGAGGTTGGTAGCAGATGGAAAGTATTCAGCCTGGAGCATAGTGACCAGTGGTGTTACACAGCGTTCGGTACTGGCACCTTTGCTGTCTGTGATTTTGATAAATGACTTGGATGTGGATATGGAAGAGTGGGTTAGTAAGTTCGGCGATGACACGATAGTGTGGAGGGCTGTTGTAGGTTACAACACGACATTCGTAGGATGCAGAGCTGGCTTGAGAATTGGCAGGTGGAGTTCAATCTGATAAAGTGTGAAGTGATTCATTTTGAAAGGTCGAATTTGAATGCAGAATACAGAGTTAAAGACAGGATTCCTGACAGTGTGGAGGAAGAGACGGATCTTCGTGTCTACGTCAATAGATCTCTCAAAGTTGCCACCCAAGTTGATCGGGTTGTTAAAAAGGCGTATCGTGTTTTTGTTTTAATTAGCAGGGGAAATGATTTTATGAGACGTGGGTTTATGCTGCAACTCAATGGAGCCCTCGTTAGACCACACTTGGAATATTTTGTTCAGTTCTTGGTGCCCCCCCTCATTAAAAGAAGGATGTGGAAGCTTTAGAGTGGGTACAGTGGAGATTTACCAGGATGCTGCCTAGACTGATGGCATTTCTTATGAAACAAGGTTGAGGGAGCTAAGTCTATTCTCATTGGAGCAAAGAATGGCGAGCGGACACTTGATAGATAATGAGAGGAACAGATATATAGTGGATATTCAGCGACACTTTTCCCATGGCAGAAATGGCTATCACGAGGGGACATACTTTTAAGGTGATAGGATGCAAGTTAAGGGAGGGGGGTTTCACAATTTGGTTCTTACACAGAGTGGAAGGTAGGTGGAATGCACTGCCAGTGGTGTTGGGAGTTGAAGATGGATTAGGGATATTTAATAATTGGCACATGGGTGACAGTAACATGAAGAGTATGTCTGTTACTTTGATCTTAGACTATGAAAACGATCGGCATGTCATGAATGGCCAAGGGCCTTATTCAGCACTGTTCTATGTTCTGTGATCTACATTCCATATGTTAGACTGCGTAATCAGTTCGTATCAATGTAAAGTTATTCAGCATGCAGAAGGAGATAGTGAATAGGATATAAATTTGGCTTTAGGTAGGAGACAGAGGGTGATTGGAGACATTTTAGTTTTCTGACTGGAGGCATGTGAGGTGCATTCTTATTATTTTTTGGATGAAATTGGATGGAAATATTGGTTCCTAGTAAGTTAGTATTGGTGGGGACTTTGAAATAGCAAAACCTGGACAACAAAAAGCATTGTCTTTATAACAGGTTCAACGGTGTCATGTTCTTGAAGCTCTCAGTATACTTGAAACTCTCACTGGTCCGAATGATTATTCAACACTGATAATGATTCCCACTCTCACTGCTCTCGTCCTACTAGGAGATCGTATGAAATCGCTTAAAGACTAATTTCTGAGACATTCTCTCTGTTCAGATTTGTTCGTACTTTTGGGGATCTTCTAATGTTACATAATCCAAATGGGCTTGACTGAGGGGCGGGCGAGATTTCCTTGTTGAGGTTTTATATGTTTCAATGGAGTTTCCTTTTGCTGAATTCCGACAAATATATCCCACCGTTTATTGCAAGCATGCATTTCAGTGCGTTTACCGTGTTTACCTTGGTCAGTTCTCCTCTCAAACTCATGTAATTTGATATTTTTGCTTCTAGTTGTAGATTGTCCTTTTCTGTGATTCAAGTTGAAACTTAATATTCATTTAAACTGCACTTTATCATAATTACCCTGAGGATCTCTTCGTGTGACATTACTCATTCACTCAGCTTCAAAACTCAACGTCGGAATTGAGATAGTTGCACCCGTAGCCAATTGTACAATGTGCTATTCAAAGAAAAACTGACAGGAATATTCTCTGAATTGCTCTTCAAATATCACTCTTGCCAGTATGATTGTTATAGATTATGTGAATATTAATTTTTCCCAAAATTAAAACAATGTCTTTGAAAATTCCAATTAATTCGTGTTTCAAGCCATGATGAGCAACAAAATGCTGCTCGGTGGCCAAAAACTGTTTGCTGCTTGAGTGCCTGGTATTTAGTAGCCAGAATTTACATTCATACTCACTCTCCTTCACAATCTGAGGGCAAACGCTTTTTGTGTTATGCATTTGTTAACCATGACTGTCAGGGTTAAACATCCCATTCTGTCTGAGTCTCGGTTAGGTTTGTACTGTTCCTAGTTTGTTCACTCTGTAACCGTCTCTCTCTGGTATCATATATCATTTACCTCTCTGCCACAAATCCATCTACATTATGGAAGAGACTTTGCCCATTCCAAAAAAAAAACTTACTTTGTCCCATAATTTCCTGTCACAAACCGATTTGCTGATGTGCAATTTTAGATCAACTCTGTTCCTTCCTACTCCTTTCTGCTTGTCTACAGCCACCTCCCTATGCTGTTCTGATGCTTCATCTTGCCTCTTTCGATTTGGAAACCTCCATTCCTAACAGCATCCTCTCTGTCAGTTCAAAATCCTGTCCTTAAACCTAGAAATATGATTGGCCAGGACGCTGATCCCAGCACGGTTTCTGTGGGGCCATCCTAATGGACATTTTGTTAAAATCACGTATCGGATGTGGGTGACACTTGTTGTCCAACATTTATAACCCAGACCTAGCTGCCTTTGAACTGAATGGCCTGCGAGGTAATTGCAGAGAACAATTGAGAGGCAAACATTTTGCTGTGGGTATGTCTTGTAGATCACATGAGGTGGCAAATGGCCATCTCTAAAGGACAAATGTTTGGATTTTTTCCATGCATTCACAATGGGCTATATTTATTTGTGAATTGTTAATTAATATTTTTAAAATTACTGATTTGAAATTCCACCATCCTCAGTATCATGCACGACTGCATTATAGGTAGGATGTGGAAGCTTTGGAAACGGTTCAGAGGGGATTTAAAGCCATGTTGTACGTTATGGAGGGATGGTCTTATGAGGAAAGGTCGAGGGACTTAAAGCCATTTTCAGTGTAAAGAAGAAAGTTGAGAGGTGACTCATTTGAGGCAGATAATATTCAGATGATGAGATAGGGTGGAGAGTGTGATCCTTTTTCTTCACATGATGATGGCTAGCTAGAGGGGGCATAACCTTAAAGTGAGTGGTGATAGACTTAGGACAGATGTCAGAGATAGTTACTTTCCTCAGAGTATTAAGTGTGCCTGCAACATTGGTATACTCGTCAACTTTATGTGCATTGAACTAGTAATTGGATAGACAAATGTACGACAAAGGAATAGCTGAGGTTATATAGGCTTCATATTGGTTTCACAGGGCTGTGCAACATCGAGGGCAGAATAGTGTGTACTGTTCCTTAATGTTCTATGTTCGATATTCTAATTCCATCAACAATCTCCTTGTTCCAAGATAGAACTTGAACATGGGGACCGGTGATATCCTTCTCCATAAAAATTTAAAAAATATTAGAAGAATGGTCACAGTTCCCAAAGTGTTCCCCACCGTCACCTCCGTGACCTGGCCCGCTCCATTTCAGAAAAGTGGTTCGAGTTTTGCCCCTTTCCGTCTTGGACCCTGTATACTCTGTTTGAGGAAACTTTCCTGAACTTACTTAGCATACTTCATCCCAGCTTAGCTCTGAATGCTCGGTCAGTCCTGTCTATGTTCGGAAAATTGAAACCCGTACAATGTTAACCCTATTATTCCTGCAAGTCTCCCCGATCTCGCTGCATACTTTTGGTCAATTCCCATTGACAATTTGCAGGCCTATAGTACAACCGCAATAAGATCACCATCCCCTGCTTTGTTCTTAGTTCAACTCAGAAAGCTTCACTGGATGATTCTTCAGTTGTTTTATTAAAGAATACTGCTATGATACTCGCCTGAATAATTCCACCTGAAACGTCGATTCTCTTGCTCCTCAGATGCATGTAGACTCTGCTGTGTCTTTTCCATAGCCACGCTTTACCAACTGTGAATGCTCCAATATTTGCTATCCGAATTAGGGAAGTCAGTTGTGGGCGGTACAGTGGCACAGTGGTTAGCACTGCTGCCTCACAGCGCCTGGGACCCGGGTTCAATTCCCGACTCAGGCGACTGTCTGTGTGGAGTTTGCACGTTCTCCCCGTGTCTGCGTGGGTTTCCTCCGGGTGCTCCGGTTTCTCCCACAGTCCAAAGATGTGCGGGCCAGGTGAATTGGCCACGGTAAATTGCCCGTAGTGTTAGGTAAGAGGTAAATGTAGGGGTGGGTTGTGCTTCAACGGGTCGATGTGGACTTGTTGGGCCGAAGGTCCTGTTTCCACACTGTAAGTAATCTAATCTAATTGTCTACTAGGTACGTTTCTTTGTCCACACACACGCGCTGTTTATCTTTTATTACCCCACGTTGTCTCAGGCAAATATTCCCCTCAGATCCTGAAACATAACTGGTCTCTCAATGTCTTGCTGATATTAAAATGCCCGATCAGTATTTACAGAGTGTATGCTTCCATTTATAACCGAGATAAGCATGTTAATGCTCTGATAAATGTCTGGAATCATTCCCATTGCAAGACAGTTGGAATGGTTATACAAAACTGATTTACCAGTTCCAACATTCATTCACTCAGTCACCCTCTCCTGTCCCATCGAGAATGTGCACATTTTAGTCATTATTTTGAATTGTACTGAAAGACGTTGGCTCGAGCTGTTTGTTCAGTGATTATGATTAATGTCAGTCTCCGTGGATAATAAATATGTCGTTGGAGAGTTTGCCTCGTCTATTAATTAAGTTACTCAGTTCAATTCGTAATTCCATAAATTGAGCAGGAGCATTGCTGACATCACTTTCAGCGATCAGCAGCTCCAGCGAATGCGGAGGTTGGAGGGAGGAGAGATCAGAGCCTGAGAACATCAGACTGGAATATTACAACAATGGACAGGAGTTTATCTTGGAGTCTATACTGGCTTTCTCAGCCTTGGATATCATTACCAGTGCGGATCTATGATGTACTGATGGTTATTCAAGGTGGTTATTATCCCACTCTCGTTATAGTTGGTGTTCCTGGTAAGTCAGTCTGTCTTTTAAACCAGGTTAAGTTGTCTTGCTTATCATATTATTTAAAAATTGGCCAGGTCGGAGTCAACGTGTTCATTTCCAATCAAAAATCCCATTCCTTACAAATTATAACTAATGAATATTTACAAATTATTCACCAATATGCGAGGAGTAATGAGACTGTCCTAAAAATCTAAAATTATTTTAGACCAGATTTACATCCCCGTATCATCTCCACTCACTAATCCTATCCAATAACACCACAATGATATTCTACTCTCCTCCACAGCATCAGTGCAACTTCTGAATAAAACATCATTTGCATCTTGGTTAAGTCTGGATTCACCTGCTCCATGTCCCTTCTAACCAAGTGTCCATTAAAAAGTAATTGCAATTGAGATGTTAACTTGTTCTTTGCAAAGATTTTGTTCGATGGACAGACAGTCACTGACTCATAATCTCGAGGCACAGAATAATAATCCGTTGACATTTTATGACCGAAATAGATGGCATTTAAATTAAACCATTTTTTTAATTAAAAGCCCATCTGCTTGCCCCATGTCATTTGGAGAAGTTAATGTGTCATCTTTCCTGGCCAGGTCTCCATATGACTGCAAACCCACAACAATGTGTTTTACTCTTTATTCTACTATGGAATAGCTGAACCAGCCAGACAGTTCAAAATAGCATACCATGTTGGTCTGACCAGAACGGCACACATCCCGTCAAAGAAGATCAAAAGGAAGGATAGCTCCCTTCCTCTGCCTGTTTTCTATATTCCCACAGTTTATTTCCATTCAAACAGGTGGCCATTTTCTGTTTCAAGTGTATTATTTCTGATTGAGTCTTTATCGAGAGTGATGTGCATCCTGAGAGAGACCTCTGGTGCTGCTTTTATTGATGTTGGTGCAAAAATGTTATCAACGTGTACATTCCACCCCAGTCGCACTGCACAGACAAAGAATGGCCTTACATGTCACAAGAAAGAATCGGAGATGGCAAAGTAATTAAAAAGAATTACTGTCATCGTCGCTGAGAGTGTTGTTGTTTCAGTTTCACCAGACTAATCCCTGGCATGCTGGTAACCTGAGGAGTGAGTAAAGATTAATCTGTAGGGCTGTGAGGGAATAAGAGGGGGATGGGCAATCACTCATTATGTTCTATGTGGATACCGAGAACGTGATAATTATTTTGGTTTAATTTTTTACTCGGTTTACATGATTCTTGACAGCTTAATTGCCTCTTCGGACGTTCCCTCTACACCATCACACCTCCACTTATCGATTGAAAGAGAGAGAAAGATTCAGGCTTTGAATAAACTATTCCCACATGAAGACAGTGCAGTTGGTCGGTGATCCTGCACTGAAAGTCATGTTAGGCAGTCTTCTAAAAGCAGCCACAATACCTTCATTCTAAAACAGTTAACCATTCCCAGTACTTTCTGACCTGCATGGAGAGCATGTGTCTGTCTTTTCGGAGATGTAAGATGCCTCCTTGACACTTAGAGCAAAGCATTTGCCTTACTTCCTTCCTCACTGCCAGCACACCACGTTAAAGTATCATGTGTTTCCCAAATAATGGAGCCAAGATATACATCGTGTATTTTTTCATGAAGTTGAACGTTCATAAACAGAAATATTCAACAATTGAGAAAGAGACTTTGAGGTTGGTGTTAGCATTGCAACATTTCAGTGTTTATATTGTCAGCAACACATCTGAGACAATCGTATACACTGATAACAACCCACAATCCTTTGTGGATAAATTTAAGGATTACAATGCCAGCCTGTTTAGATTGAGCTTGGTGATGCAACCATTCAATTTGACAATTGTGCATGTGGCAGGTCTCGAACACGTGATTGCCAACGCTTTTTCGATATTCAAATGATTGTGGTGTGTGCGCCACGGCCTAAATTCGAATGTGGTTGTGCATGTTTGCATAAGTATGGTCAATGTCATGTATACTAATCACTTTTGTTTTGAGGGGTTTTAAACCGAAGTCTTCTTTGGATATACAATAGAAAGTTCTTCTTTTTAAAAGGATAGGTGTCAAGAAGCTAGTCAAATATCTGTTTCTTTTGTCAAGGATACTGTGTGCTTCATTTTTTGTCAAAGGCAGTAGAGGAAAAGCTTTACAAAGAGATTTTTTTTTGTTTATACGTAAACAAGCTTGGTCAGTCCTGGAAGCTGAATGTTTGTTGTGAAGTGAGTGCAGTTCAGCAGTGGGCTGTGTAGAGACGGGCTGGTAGAATCTCCCTCGTTCTGCCCTTCTACTGTACACTTTGGCTCATTTTTGTTCCGTTCATAAGGGGCTTTTGCATTGGGACAACTACATATTTTCGGTACAGCCTAATTATATCCAGTTGGGATAGACTGAGTTCTGTCGGTATTCTATATTCTGTTCTTTGTGTTCCATTTCGTAGCTTTGTGAGTAACGTTTTTGTCTGAATGGCAACCTGGTAGTCAACCTGGCGAACTTACTCCGGGTAATACTCTCTGTGCACTTACTGAAACAAATACTAAAGTTACGGTTTGAGCTGCCCGCTTGAGAATGTTGTGAGTGGCCTGCCCTTGTCCATAGCATTATGCATATGCCTTTGCAGCTCTAGTGTGCGTCTTAGTATATTGTATTGTTTACCAATGTTTCTGTGTATTTCGGTACGTGCATCTCTGTACAACGAAGCATTTGTTGTTTTGTGAGTGAGAGAACTGACGTTGGAACTGACAATGGGTTTAAAGTGAGAATCACCCTTCAATCAGTATTGCTCCTGACACGGTCAGCGAGTGGATGTTTCAAAATCTCCACACGAACTGTCCCAGTTCTCTCCAGATCATTCCAATGTCCTCTCCAAATGCCGGGGGTGGGTAGTGGGGAGAGGGAACGGATATCGGGGACTCCATCACTTGGTTTGGACGTTTCTATCCATTCTTAAGCTGTTTCCCAAGTAATGGCAGAAAGGAACGGCGGGTGTGAGGGTGTGAGTTGGTGAACCTACCATTAGTGCTGGTATAGGGGGGAGGGTGTTGGAGGGGAGAGAATAGTGAGGAGTTTGGACTCAGTCTGTTCACAGTGTTTCATCCATGCAGTTTTGTTCGTGCAGGAGCATAGCACACTCATCAGAGAGTGTAGGAAGGAAGGCACTGCATTGAATCGCAGTAGAAGTGACAGTGGTAGACCATGCACCTCATTCGGAGATAGACCATGAGCTTTGTTTTGAGGTAGGTGCTTAAAACATATACAGTGAGAATGAGGGAGATGGGAGAATACAGTGACACTTATCCTGGCGCGAGTTTATTGATGCTTGTCCTGTATTACTGGACATTTCTTAGCATCATGCCATTATTGAGTTGAGCCTCCACGAATATCTTTTCAAAGACTATCAATAATGACACCACAGACCACATGCCTCAGATTCCAAAAGACCAGTTTGGTGGAGTTTATACATAGCAATGAGAAGCAAACGTTAGTGCATTTCGTTTCTGAACAAAAACAGTTTGCTTATACACTGGAAGTTAAATATGCAAGTATTGAGGTTGTTGCAGTATCATTTAATGATATCAGGTTGCAACTAAACTTTGTTAACTAAGTGTCTATTAAGACCATGAAAAGATTAATTCTGAAAGTGGATACGAGGGAGGTTGAAAAATATTTTGTGAAGCAGACTAGAGACGAAATTATTTCGGATTTGGTATTGCGTGGTCATAAGAGCTAATTAGTAGCTTGCTCTGAAGTAGGTTTTGATGGATCGTGACAACAGTATTGCATTTTACACAGCGCCTGCTGACAACGTAGGTTTTTGCACATTCTGATGAAACGTCATGGTAAACCGGAGGCTACATAGTCAAGCTGGCTACAGTGACTGAGGAAATTATAATATAAAATTTGAGCGATGGACAAGCAATTGTTTTTACTGACAGAAATACCGTGAAGTCTGAAAGATACTAAAATTTCTTGAGTAAATACACAAAGGAGAGGAAGGTAACTCAATAATGATTAAAATACAAAATTTGAGGATTTATTAAATCAAAGATAGCTGCTTCAGAAGAAATCCAGATATTGTGAGAACCTGAGAATTCTTTGAAATTGACGATCCAGAAAAAGAGAGCCATAAAACCGATAAGGGAATAGAAAAGAGGACATTAATACAGATGAACAGGAAACACGAACACAGTCTAAATCCATGATTCGCCTTTCAAGGAAAACAAAGTAAAAGCAACATCAAATGAGGTAATTAGTAATTTATTTCAAAGAAAAGGGACATGGTTGAGAAACTAAGCAGTTGCTTTGCATTTGTATTCATGCGGAAAGATCCAGAAATTCTTTGAGAAAAAAGAAATAAGTAATCAGATGGGTATCTTTTTTAGAATTAGAACAGCAACAGTGTGGAAACAGGCTCATCAGGCCAGCAGGTTCACACCGACCCTTTGAATAGTATCCCATTCAGACCCGGTCCCCCACACTAATGCACCTAACAGACTCATCACTGAACCCTACGAGCAATGTAGCATAGCCAGTTCACCCAAACCTGCACGTTCTTTTATTGAGGAAGGAAACGCACGCAGACACAGGGAGAGGTGTAAAAAACACACAGATAGTCAGCCGTCGCTAGAATCTGACCTTTACCCGGGGTGCCATGAGGCAACAGTGATAACCGTTGAGCCACTGTATCAGACCTGAGCAATGGGAAACGTAAAGTTAATCCATATCAAGGTAGTCTTTGAAAATGTAGCTGGATTGAACATCGCTAAATCTGAGGGACCAGATGTACTTACATCAAAATGTCAGAAGAAGAAATCAAGAGTCACGTTAATTGTACAATCGATGACAGTTTTATTTTTTCTATACATTCTGCAAAGGCCTGAAGCCACTGTAGATGATTGGAAGGGACGAAACGTGATCCAACCATTTACGAAGGAATGATGAGGTCGTGTGGGCAATGTCAGAGCAATGAACATCTGTAGCGAAAATGTTCCAACCTATTAAATAGAAAGTGACATCAGTTATTGAGAAATAACAGCAAAGTTGGAGGGAATCCACATGATTTTGGAAAGGGAAACCAGACTTGGTAAACATCAGAATTGTTTAAAGTCGTTACTTGCAGCATAGACAATGGCCAACTGCTGGAAGAGGTAAATTTAGATTTTCAGAAGACTTTCTGTACGAACTCAGACAGTGAGTCCGTAATTAAAATCAATTTAACGTGCATTCCGAAGGCTACATATGAGTGAAAAGTTAAACTTAGTTATCCTTAATTTAAAGGAATCAAATTGGGAGTCAGGACTTCATGAAGTAGTTGTACAGTGTTTCGGTCAGACTGTGCCTGACGTATTTCACACAGTTTTGGTGTCCCAGTCTAAGAAAGAATATACTGATTACAAAGGAATTGCAAAGAACATTCCCCAAATCAATCCCTCAGATAGCAAGAATTTCTGATGAGGTAACTTGTCCTGTTTTCTCGAGAGTTTCAAAGAACGAGAGGCAATTGCAGTCAAATTTAGAAAGTTCACAAACCCTATGCCAAGGTGGAAATATCCAAGGCAAATAATGGCAGTATATAAAAAAACTCCCAGAAATAGGAGAAAAAAATAAGTCTGATGAGAAAAAGAAGTAAGATGAAATAAATAAACGTTTTTGGAGGAATTAATAGGTTTGAATATAATGTCCAAAGACAATGCCAACACCGATTTATGAAATGGATGTGAATTTTGAGAAAACAACGGTGTGATATACTATGAAACCACAATGGCTGAAAAACGCATGGATTTTCTGAAATTTTTTTATGGAGTTCCAACCAATTCTGCAAAATAAAAGCGCCAAAATTGGGAATTATACATTGACATGGTGTTATAATTTGTTGAGCTGACAGGAAACAATACGTATGAATAAATGGATCATTTTTGGAATGTAAGGCTCGTGGAGAGTCACAGTTATAGATGCTTGGGTCCCAGGTGCTCACAGTACGTATCAAACATTTGATGGAGATAATCAAATGCAATGTTTCCAAGTCTGCTGATTGTAATAGAATGGAATTGCGAGAGGGTGAGGAGGATGCAAAAGAAAAAATCCAAGTTGATTGAGACAAGTGGAGTGAATTGGCAAATTCGTGGCAGATGAAGAGCAATGTGGGTAGTTGTGACAAGGTGCAGTTTCGTCGGAAGAATAGACAGACTAATTTTTGGAAAACATTTGTCTGAAAAATGTTACTCTATAAAGGGACTTATGCTCAGTTTTTTTGTTTCGTTTTTGGCGCAGACATCAGAGGTCCATGCAGGGCAGCGAGTTCTAAAGCCAAAAGGCAATACAAGTAATGGCAATGGCACATGGACGAGTGCACATAGACCCCCCAATTGGGTAGCTATAACATTGAAACGGACACTGACAGCAATATGCCAGGCACAGAAAACAGTTAGGGAGATAAATGATTTGTTGACTTTCATTTCAGGAGGATTTCAGAACAAGAATCTTACTGCAGCTGTACATGGCCTTGGTAAGATATCATCTCGTACATTGTTCATTATTGTGAGCAGTTTGGATCTTCTTATCTAATAACGGGCACACCTGACATTGTGGGAGTGCTGTGAAGAATGACCAGACTGATCTCTGGGATGGCACGTTTGTTGAGGGAGCAGTATTTTTGTCACCTGGGCCTGTATTCCGTGAGGTTTACGAAAATGATTGGAGATCTCAGTGAAATATAAAGAACACTGACAGGTTAAGACAGATTTGAGGCAGTGATGATAATTCCCCAGGCTGGGGCACCTAAAAAAAAGTGCCATAGTGTTAGGTATGGGCAGGCCACTCTGCATTGAGATGAGAATCAATGCCTGCACTCAGAGGCTGGTGAACCTGAAGAATTCTCTTCCACATAAGGCTGTGGAAAGCAAGAAACTGAGTATGCACAATGATTTTGAGACACGAAAGGATTTGGGACAGAGCAAGAGTATGGTGTGGAGATAGAGAATCAGATATCATTATGATGAAATGTAGAGAAAACGGTGGAAGGAAAGGACTGCTGAAAGTAATATTTCATATTTTCTCAACGTCAACCACATGAAGTGAGGTGTACATTGCGTGGGAAACGTCCATCGAGATGTTCGGCCATGCACTAGAATGGGGAGGCTGAAAGTGTTAATGGCCTACTACTTTCCCGATGTATCCGAGCAGTTTGTGCGAAAGCTCTGTGATTTTTTTTCTGGCAGCTTGTGGGAAAGCTCTGTGAATGTTATTGCAAAAATCTCAGATGCAAGGAAGGAGATTTCTGCATGGTCAACAGGACTGTTTCCCAGTACCGTTACTGATAGCAAGGCTAGTGCCAGATATTCTGTCCAGTTTTATCCTTTAAGATCTCCGAGCAGTTCAATACAATTCAGCGTCTTGCTTGGCTGTTTCAAAGACCGATGAAGAGTATATCACATATCTGTGCCTCTGGAGTCAGGCCAGACCAGGAAAGCATTTGAGAATTGCTTATGAAAGTACGTTCATGAAGCAAGGACGTGTTTACAATTGATATTGGCTTCAAGGTCACTATTACTGCATCAGATTTTAGATATCCACATTTCATTAATTGTTTTTAACTTCCACCAGCTGCCAGAGCAGTCGCCTTGTCTGGATTAATGATCCTGTGGTATATCCGATATAGCACCATTTCCACAAATGTATACGTAACCAACTGTTGGAGAAAGTGGTAGAGGTGTGTTTTAGAGAAGTATATATCAAAAGGACCTGTTGGAAAACGCACTGAGCAGGTTATGTCTGTGCTGCTTGATAGCTCTTTCAAAAAGTAGTTCCACCGATTTGACTATCGTTTTGGGACTGAATGTGTAGTAGTTGGTCAGATTGTAATTACTCTCATTTTAGGGATTGGACATAATTGAGTAAGCTTTCCACATTGCCGGGTAGATGTCAGAGTTGGAGCTGGATTGAAATAGCTTCCCCAGGGACACGGTTTGTTTTGCAGCACAGGTTTTCAGTTTATTGCAGGAATTGTGTTAGGGCTCGTTGCCTTTGTCGTATCTACTGTGTTCAGCTGTTCCTTTGTGTTACATGCAGCGAATCAATTGGTTAAAGACTGGCAGCTGTGATTTTGCGGACAACATAATGAGGTCGAGGTGAATCACAGTCAAAATAGGCAGATAATACGTCCTTGCATTTTATACTGTTGTACATGGATGTTACATTACTTTGTGTTGGGATATTTGTGGAAACCTCTCCACTCGTTAGTTGTTTCATAGTTCATCACTATTTATGACTGGATGTGGCAGGAATGCAGAGCTTCAATCTGATCTGTTAATCTTTGGATCATTTTGCCCCCTCTTTCAGTTGTTAGTTCTGCTGTTTGTAATTAAGCACCAGGGCGTGCAGTAGCTTTAACGTGTAGTGATCACTTTAGTTGTACATGGTTCTGATCAAGACATATTCGCACAGACTCTTCACTAAGCCAGAGATCTGCTTGATGGTAATGGTAGACTGAAGGCTTATCCCGACCAAAAAATTATGGATTGGGTTTTAATACAAATCTGCTTCTGTGGCCTGCATAAATATTTGGTATTCTCTATTCAGGAACGTTGAAAGAACTAGATCGTCGAAAGCATTTGCAGAGGGTTTTTGACCTCGAAACGAATTGAGAACATTGAAGAATTAATGATGAAAGAGGTGTTATGATATCATAGATGTTTAGAGTCATGCAATAAGCAAACCGACCTTGCGGGCAAACTCGTACATACTCACCAGAATTCCAAAACTTAACTGGTCGCATTTGGCTGCGTTTGATACATATTCCTCTAAACATCACATCTTCCACTTTCTACAACAGTTCGTTACGTATACACTTCGTGAGAAAAAGCTGCCCCTTCGATCTGTTTTAACTGTTTTCCCTCTCACCTTAACCTTCCGCTTCTGGGCACCCGCTTGGAAAAAGAAAGACCTTGGATATTCATCCTATCCATGCGCTTAATGATTTTATAAACATATACAACTTCATCCTTTAGCCTCCAGCACAAAAGGGCAAAACATCTCAGGTTATTCCACCTATCCTTATGTCTCGAAATCTCTGTCGCATCATTTTAATTTTATTATACCCTTTCCAATGTATAACGTCTTTCCTACAGCAGGGTGAAAAGTATTGTACTCAATACTCCAAATGCCTTACCATTCTCTTGTCCAGCCTCGAAATGATATCCCAATTCCAAAATTAAATCAAGGAGACGTGTGCCTAACAGTTTCTTCACCATCCTCTCTACCTGTCACTTCACTTTCAAGTAACTATGCACGTGCACCCCTAGGTCTGTCTGTCGATAACACTCTGTCGTTAACAGCGTCCTACTGTTAACTGTATTATTCCTGCCCTGGCTTGTCTTACACAATGCAACATTTCACATTTATCTGCACGATGCTCCATGTGTGATTCCCCAGCCTACTGGCACAGATGATAAAAATCTCATGGTCCTCTTAGATAACTTTCTGCACTGTGCACTATGTCACCAATTTTGATGTCATCTGCAAATTTACTATTAACGCTTCATATATTCTCATCCAAATCATTTATAAGAATATGGAAGAGCAGTTGGCACAGCAGTGGACCTAGTAGTGCATCGTTGTCCACAGACCTCCAGTAGGCATATTAAATCTCTCGCAGCACCCTCTGTATCTAAATGTCAAGCCAATTTTGTATCTCATTGGCGAACTCTCCCTGATCCGCTTTGATCTAACCTTATTAACCAGTCTGCCATGCAGAGCCCTGTTGGGCCTAACTAAGGTACATGCGGACAACGTAAGCTATTATAATTTCAGCTATCATTTCGGACACCTGTTGAAAAAATGTCACTCAATTTTGTGAGGTATGTTTTCAAAACCACAAACTCATGCTGACTATCTCTAATCAATCCTTGCCATTCTGAATGCATGTAAATAACCTTTCTCAAAATTTCCTCCAAACACTTACCCATCCCTAAATTCAAACCCAGTGGTCTGTAGTTTCCTGGCGTTTCATTGCAACCATTGTAAAGATAATGTCACAACATTAGCTGTCTTCCAGTCCTCCAGCACCTTACCCATGTTACGAATAAAATCTGAAAAACTGTGGATGCTGCAAAACGGGAAAAAAACGAAAATTTCTCGAAAAGCTCAGTAGGTCTGGCAACATCAGTGCAGAGAAACAAGAGTCAGTGTTTTGGGTCCAGTGACCATCCTCAGAATTGTGATGTATTGTAGAAATATCTCAGCAACGTGCTCTGCTGGTTGTTCCCGAGCTTCCCACAATGTACTCTTCAAGTGATCCTCGGTATTTGTCCCTGGTTACTAATTTGAACACCTGAAGCACTTCCACATCGGTAATGTGACCTCATTTCAAAACATTATTGTATGTGTTTGTTTTCCCAAGTTCCTTAGCTTCCATGCCTTTCTACACAGTAAATACGGACCCAATATATTTCTGTAGGATCTCACCAATCGAGCAGAAGCAGGCTGTAAAACAGCGGAGAGGGGTAAGTCGAGTCCTTGTGAGGTGTGTGAAACTAGCATGGCCAGGCACTTATGAACTTTATTGACGAACGTTTAACTGTTTCTTCGCTTTTACACTTTTATACAAATGCCTGGAATGTATTATATTTAAGTTTGTTTTCATTATGTTTTCTGATTTGAACAAAGATTCTGTACCTGAGGTGACTTGCCTTTGTGCCTAAGTTTGCGTTTCATGTTGCGACTTGTGAAAATTTCACTGTACTCATGTGAGTATTTGTGATAATAAACCTAATAAACCTTTTTCATCTCCTGTAGTTCCACACATAGAAGGTTCGTTGGTTTTTAACGGATCCAATTTTCTCCATAATTTCTCATTTGCCCTTAATATACTTGTAGAATCTCTTTCGAATATCATTAAATATACTTGCAAAAACAATGTTATGCTCCTTTCATACTATCCTGATTTTCCTCATAAGTGTAATCCTACACCCTAAATACACGTCAAGGGATGACTTGAACACAGCTGCCGACATCTGAGATAACTCGCCATCATTTTTCATAGCACAGGCTAAATATCCCCTGTCATATACTGTTTCCTACCCCTGCCAGCATTGCCCTTCACAGAAACAGAAACATGCTGTCCCTGAACTCTCATCGTCTCGCTTTTGTAAGACCCCCAATTACCAGGTGTCCCTTTACCTGTGAACACTTTCTCCCAAACATCTTTTGAATGTTCCTGCGTAATAGCATCAAAATTGATCCTGTCACAACTTATAATATTGGCTTGTTAACAGGCCTACCCTTTTCCAGAACAATGTTCAAACTAATAGACTTACGGGTACTGTTCCCAACATGCTCGCCCTTTAAGAGCTCAGTCACTTGCCATGCATTACTTACCAAAACGAAATCAAGCTAAGGCTGAGATCATATTAGTCATGATGTAATTGAAGGGCATGGTATGCTTCAGGGGCTGAATGTCTGCACGTGTCTATGTGTATGTAGCTGTGTTTGCCTGTGTTGTTGTGTGTGCTTTAGTGTGTTAATGTGTGTATCTCTGCATCTGTATCTCTGAACATTTTGGTATCTCTTGTATTGGGAATCGTTCCGTTGAAATGGAGGTCAAAATGTCCCTACTCACCTTCCATCCTTGTTGTGTTTAAAGTGCTGTAATGTCACATTATGCTGGTCACCACATAGTTCTGCAAACGCAGCAGCTTTGTTTGGACAAATCATCAGAGACAGTGACTTTGCCATATTTGAATTGAATTGGTTTCATTGACACGTATCTCGAATGAGTGCAGTGAAAAGTTTGCGATGTCCTGGCTTATGGCATCGCCTTATGGATGTTGGTTTGCTCGCTGAGTTGGCAGGTTCATTTTGAGATGTTTCATTACTATGCTATTTAACATCTTCAGTGAGCCTCCGGACGAAGCACTGCTGATGATTCCTGTTTCCTATTTATATGTTCGCGTTTCTTTGGGATAGTGGTCTCATTTCCTGTGGTGATGTCATTTCCTCTCCATTTTCTCAGGGGGTGGTAAGTCAATGTGTTTGTTGATAGTGTTCCAGTTGGAATGCCATACATCTAGGAATTCTCGTGCACGTCTCAGCTTGGCTTGTCCTAGGATGGATGTGTTGTCTCAGTCGAAGTGGTGCCCTTCCTTATCTGTATGTAAGGATATAATTGTGAGAGGGTCATGTAATTTTCTGGCTAGTTGATGCTCATGCATACTAGTGGCTAGTTTTCTGCTTGTTTGACCTATGTAATGATTCTTTCAGTCTTGCACAGTATGTTATGAATGACATTGCTTTTTTGCTTGTTGTCTGTCTAAGTTCTTTCAATTTCATTAGCTGCTATTTTATTGCGCTGGTGGGTTTGTGGGATACCATGATTCCAAGGGGTCTCAGTAGCTCGGTTTTAAGTAGTGGCTAGAGTTTTCGGACGTGTTTTGTCTGATTATTCGTGTTTGCTGATGAGAAATCTATGGACTGTTTTTATTGTGTACCCGTTCTTTTTGAATACACTTTACAGGTGATTTTCCGCTGCTCCGCGCAGTTCCTCTGTGCTACAGCGTGTAGTGGCTCAGTGCACTAATATTCTGATGCAGCTTCGTTTGTGGAAGTTTGGTTGATTGCTTCTGTAGTTCAATATTTGATCCGTATGTGTAGTGTTCCTGTAGATGGAGGTTTGAAGTTCTCCATTGACTGTTTGCTCTACTGTGGCATTTAGGAATGACAGCTTGTTGTTGTTTTTCTCCTCTTTAGTGAATGTTTTGCCAGTAAAGCTATTATTGATGGTGCTGAAGGTTTCCTCTAATTTGTTTCGTTTCGTGATGACAAAGGTGTCGAATACATAGCAGACCCAAAATTTGGGTTGGATGCTTGGCAGAGTTATTGTTCGAGTCTCTGCATTACTGCCTCCGCCGACAACCCAGATACCGGCGATCCCATGGGTGGTATTCCGCTCGTTGTTCTGTTAGTTTTTCTGTTGAAGTTGAAGTGGGTGGTGAGACATAGGTCCGCTAGCTGAACGATACTGTCCTTGCTGATGGTTTTCGTGGTGTTTGGTGTATGTGTCTTTGAGTCTTCTAATAGTGTAGTCAGTGATTCCTTGGCCAGGTTGATGTTGTTTGATGTGAACATGGCTGTGACATCAAAGGAGACCATTATTTCATCCTCTTCTATCTTCGTGTCTTTGTTGGTCTTCAGGAATTCTTTGGTGGGGTGGATGGAATGGCGTGAGTCTTCTACTAAGTGATTAATCTTAGGAAACACTGACTACAGTATTAGAAGAGCCATTAATCCCTGCTTCCGGCTCAGTAACCTGTCCTTCCTGTATCCTATTTAGCAGTTTTTAAAGGCTGCATGTTCCCTTCCCTTTCCTGTGTAACAGACATGAGAGATTAGAAGAGCTTATCCAATTGCTGTGTAACAGGCTTGAATGACTATATGGCCCCATTCTGTTCCTGCAAAAAACTCTTGATGGACTGAATAGACTGTTTCAATATACACATAATCTCCGCTTTTAGAAAGTGCACTTTATGCCTCTTTCGTATTCTACCCATAACTGTAGTTGTGAATGGTGCTGAACGTTTTGGAATCAAAAGTGAAAAACCCACATTTGACTTTATGATGGAGGGAACCCAACAAATGCTGCGGCTGCCAGTACCCCAGAGTGCCTCATTGATGATCAGTTTCTGTTTGCTTGAACCTTTTGAAATAAGTCGTACTTCACAGGAGTTAGTTCCATAACACACAGTTGGCAATATCTTCAAAATCAGGCTGGGATATTCCCTCCACCAGGACTGTGCGTTGGGTACAGATACTTTGGGGGGCACATATACCTGTGGCAAATAGTTTGGTGAGAATGTTTTCCTTTTGTTGGTTCTGCCATCACTTTTCACAGTACGGGCTGCTCTACGTTTGAGGCCTCGGCCTGCTCAGTCAGTGTTGGACCTGTGGAGATACTACTGATGATGGACTTTGAAGTACCACACCCATATCACGTTCTGTGTCCTTGTAACAAAGAACAAAATCAAAGTAAATTACAACTCAGAAAAGTCCCATGTCCCGGCAGGCCTGCACCGGCCCAGATCCTGTACCTAAACCTGTCGCCTATTTTCTAACGTTCTTCAACCTTCCGGTCTCTGTCCATTTATGTATCTGTCCAGGTACATCTTAAATGACTCTATCTTCCCGCCCGTACCACCACCGCTGACTACGTGTTTCAGGCACCCATCACCCTCTCGCATATCTCCCTGAAACATTTCCCCTTTCACCTTGTACTCGTGACCCCTACTAATTGAGCCCCGTGCTCTGGGAAAAGCGTCTTGCTATCCACCCTGACCATAGCTCTCACGAGTCTACACGGAACATAGAACATTACAGCGGAGTACACGCAATTCGACTCACAATGTTGCGCAGACTGATACAATTAATCTGAAACTCATCTAACCTACAAAATTTGATTTTCATCCATATGTTTATCTAATGATCATTTAAATTTCCTTGACGTTTGTGTGTCTACTACTGTTGCAGGCACGGCATTCCACACCCCGAGACCTGTCTGATTAAAGAAAATATCTATGACATCCTTCGGATATCGATCACCCCTCAATTTGAAGCAATGTCCGCTCGTGCAAGATATCACCATCTGAAGAAAAACGCTCTCAATGCCCCCCCATCTGACCCTCTGATTATATTATAGAACATTGAACATAGAACATAGAACATTACAGCACAGTACAGTCACTTCGGGTCTCGATGTGGTGCTGCCCTATGAAACAAATCTGAATCCCATCTAACCTACGCTATTCCATTCTCATCCATCTGACGATCCAATGATCATTTTAATGTCCGCAAAGTTGGCGAGATTACATCTGTTGCAGGCAGTGTATGTCACACCCCTACTACGCTCTTAGTAAAAAAGTAACACCTCTGACATCTGTCGTACATCGAGTTATTTGATTCGCTGCTCCCTCGTGTTATCCATCACAATCCTCGGAAAAAAGGTCCCACTGTCCAACCAATCTAAACCTCTCATTATATTATATGTGTCAATTTCGTGATCTCTCAACCTTCTTCTGTCTAACGAAAGCAATTTCAAATCCCTCAACCGTTCCTCGTAAGCCCTTCCATCCATAACAGGAAACATCTTAGTAAATCTGCTCTGAACCCTTTTCAAAGTTTCCACATGCTTCCTAAAATGCCGTGACCAGAACAGCATACAATACTCCAATTTTGGCTGCATCAGAGTTTAGTACAGCTCCAGCATGACCTCATGGTTCCGAAACTCAATCACTCTACTAATAAAAGTTAGCATATATAATGCCTCCTTAAAAGCCCTATGAGGGTGGGTTTGAACTTTGAATGATCTGTGCACATGGACACTGAGATCTCGCTGCTCATCTGTACTGCCAAGAATTCTACCATTCGTGTTACTCCATCCAAAGTGAATCACGTCGCACTTTTTTGCGTTAAACTCAATTTTCCACGTCTCCGCCAAGCTCTGCAGCTTCTCTATGTTCCTCTGTAACCTACAACATCCTTTGGCACTATCCACAGCTGTAATGACAGTCGAGCCCTCCCCAAAATTAATAACCCATCATTCTACGTCCAGGTTATGTAGAAAAACGACAAATAGCTGTCGATGGAAGATAGGTCCTTGCCGTACACAACAATAACTGAACTCCAGAATAAACATTTCACATCAACCACAATCGTATATCTTCTTTCAGCTAGCCAATTTCTGCTCCAAACTGTGAAATCATCCCCAATCCTCTGCCTCCCAGTTGGTCCTGTAGCCTAGCATGGGAACCTTTTCAAACGCTTCATTGAAATCTATATTAACCTCTATATTCTTTATACTCATTCACCTGTTTGGTCACCTTCTTGAAGAACTCAATAGGTTTTATAAGGCACCACCTACCCTTCACGAAATCGTATTTACTATCCTTAATCTATATATTCCTTTCTAGATGAGTATACATCCTACCTCTTACAACATTTACAAAACGTCACCATCAACCGAAGTAAACCCCACTGGTCTAGACTTACCAGGGTTATCGCTAATCCCCTTCTTGAACAAGAAACCAACGCTTGCTGTCCTCCAGTCTTCAAGTACTATTCCTGTCGACATTAACGACGTCAATGTCAAAGCCAAGGCTCGGTAATTTCATTCCGAATTTTCCAGAGAATCCTGAGATAAATCAAAACTGGTTCAGAGGATTTATGTATTTTCACAATTTCTGGAATTTCTAAAGTCTGTTCCTTGTGAACCTTAGTCCCGTCTCGGAAATTCGCCTATTTCTCAGTATTCTCCTCGGCAACATCGTCTTTTTTTCCATGGTGAATACTGATGAAAAATATTATTTCGTGCTTCCCCTATCTCCTCTGACTCCACGCATCATTTCCCACTACTGTCCTTAATTGCCCCCAACTTACTGTAGTCATTCTTTGTTTCCGTACACATCTCAATTAATTCACCTCTCGAACTTGTTCTCTCGAACAAAAACAGCCTCAATCCCCGATGAAAAATACTTTCCTCCATACTAGGCCATATCCTCTTAAATCTCCTCTGAACACTTTCCAAATCTTCAACATCCTTCCGGTAATGCAGTGACAGAACTGAATGAAATACTCCATGAGTGGCGACTCCAGAGTGTTGTGCAGCTGCAACATGACATGATGACTCCGAAACTCAATACCTCTTCCAATAAAGCTAACATACCGTATGCCTTCGTAACAAACTATCAACCTGTTTGGAAACTTTGAGCGGTGTATGCCAATAGACACCGAGGTCTCCCTGCTCATCTCCATCAGCAAGAATCTTAACTTTAGTTCAGTACACCATATTCCTGTTGGTTCTTCCAAATTGAATCACCTCCCACTTTTTCCGCATTAAAATCCATTTGCCACCTCTCAGCCCAGCTCTGCAGCTTGTTTGTGTCCCTTTGTAACCTGCAACATCCTTCAGCACTATGCACAACTCCCGACATTTGTGTCGTCCACAAAGTTACTAATCCATTCTTCTTTGCCGTCTTCCAGGTCATTTATAAAAATGACAAACAGCAATGCTACCAAAACAGATCCCTGCAGCACACAATTAGTAACTAAACTCCAGAACGAAAATTTCCCATCGACCATCATTCTCTATCGTCTTTCAACGAGCCAATTTCTGATCCAAACCGTTAAATCACCCTCAATCCCATGACTCCGTATTGTGTGCAATAACCTACCTTATCAGACGCCCTTACTGAAATCCAAACTTACCCTATCAACCGCTTTACCCTCATCAAATTGCTTCGTTGCATTCTCAAAGAACACAATAAGGTTTGTGAGGCACTTCCCACCCTACAGAAAACAGCGTGTATAAACCCGAATCAACCAATTCCATTCTAGATGATAATAAACCCCATTTCTTATAGACTTTTACAACGCTTTACCCACAAGCAAAGTAAGGTTCAATTGTCTATAATTCCCAAGATTGACTCCCTTATTGAGCATGGGGACAACATTTTCGATCGTCTAGTCTTCTGGCACTATTCTTGTAGACAGTGAAGACATAAAGAGAAAAACCAAAGGCCCTGCAACCTCCCCTCTCTCTTCAAGGAGAATCCGACGATAAATCCCAACTGGCCCAGGGGACTTACCTTACTTCACACTTTCCGGAATTGCGAACACCTCCTCCTTTTGAACCTCAATTGCATCTTGAACACCAGCTTGTATCTCAGTATTCTCGACAACAGTATTTGTTTTCGTTGTGAATGCTGACGAAAATATT
Organism: Hemiscyllium ocellatum; assembly: GCF_020745735.1. Taxonomy (NCBI): domain Eukaryota; kingdom Metazoa; phylum Chordata; class Chondrichthyes; order Orectolobiformes; family Hemiscylliidae; genus Hemiscyllium; species Hemiscyllium ocellatum. The sequence continues at coordinate 487,851 of NW_026867552.1, forward strand.
CCTTTAGCAATTCACTGATATCTTCTGACATCACGCAAAACTTTTCACTACTGTCCTTCAGTGGCAATTTTTTTCATTACTGTCCTAATCTTAGGCACATCATTGTTTTATTCCAGACATACTGAGAGAAAGATTTAGTGCTTTCCACGATGCTACCTGTCAACGACTTCTCGTGTTCCTTTCCTGGCTCTTCAGAGTTTTCTCTTTTGGTCTTTCCTGGCTAACTTGTAACTCGCAAGCGCGCTTACTGAGCCTTCCCGTCTCATCCAAACATAAAACTTCTTCTTCCTCTTGACAAGAGATTCAACTTCTTTCGTAAACAGTAGCTGCATCGCTCGGACCACTTTTCCCTGCCTGAGAGGTTGACCTGAATCACGTCCCGCATCAATCTCCGCCTTTCAAACGATAATAATCCTAATCTCCTCAAACCCTCTTCATAACTCGTGCCCTCCATACCAGGCAACATCCCTTTGAACGTCCTCTGTACCCCCTCCAAACCATCCACTGTTTTCTAATAATGGGGCGACCAGAACTGGACCCGGTATTTCAAATGTAGCCGAACCAGAGTTCCATGCAACTGTAACATGATCTGTCAACTCTTGTACTCAGTCCCCCGTTCAATGAAGGAAATCATGATGAATGCCTTCTTGACCTCTATCTCGACCTGCGTTGCCACCTTCAGGGTACAGTGGACCTGAACACCCAGAGCTCTCTGTGCATCTGTGTTCCCCGGGGCTTTTCCATTTACCGTGTAATTCATTCTAGAATTGGATCTTTCAAAATGCATCACGTCGCATTTGCCCGGATTGATCTGCATCTGTCATTCCTTCCCCTAACTCTCCAATCTATCAGTATTCTACTAGATTATTTTCGGGACGCCTTCATTGTCAGCTAATTGTCCACTCACTTGCAAATCTGACCATCTATCTCTTCGTCCAGATCATTTACGTGTATCACAACCGACAGTGGTCTATACATGCATTAGTGTGCAAAACACCACTGGTCACAGTTCTCTATTATCCAAAACTAACTTCCACTCCTACTATCTGTTTCCATCGCCAAGCCAGTTCTCTGTCCATCTAGCTAGTACAACGTGGAAGCCATGCAACTTCATTTTCTCCATCAGCCTACCATGGAAATCCGTATAAAACCCCTTGCTCAAGTCCATGTAAATGGCATCTGCAGCCCTTCCCTTATCAATCAATGTTGTCACTTCCTCAAAGTTTATTCAGTTGCTAAGGCATGATCTTCCCTGTACAAAACCATGCTGCCTATCACTGATAAACCCATATTCTTCAAACATAAACAGATCCTGTCCCTCAGTATATTCTCCAGTAACTCCCCTACCACTGTCATCAAGTTCCCCGGTTTGTAATTACTTTGAATATCCTTGATGCCCTTCTTAAAACAGGGGAGAACATTAGAAATTCCCCAAATTTCCGAGACCTCACTCGTGTAAAATAATCCTGAAAAGCTGTTTTTAAATCCCTAGGTATTTCTTCCCTCGCTTCCCTTTGTAACGTGGTATAAATCCTATCAGGACCAGCGGATTTGTACCTTCTGAAACATTCAACACCTCCTCCCTCCTTATGCCGACCTGACCTAGAGTAATGAAGCATCTATCCTAACTTAAATATCATTCATACCCTCTCCTCAGTGAATAGCAATGCGAAGTATTCATTCAGAATCTCAACTATTTCTTCTGACTTCATAACTAACTTACCTCTTTCTCCTTCAGTGGACCAAGCCTTTCTCTAATTAAGGTCTTGCTCCTTGTATGGGAATGAAACGGATTGGAATTTTCCGTAATCATTGATGATAAAGATATTTTGTGACACCTTTTAGCTCTCTTAATTCCTCATTTTAGATTGGACGTTCTTGTCCGATATTCTCCCAAAGATACGTCTGTCTTCAGTCGCCTGGAGTTTATGTATGCTTCCATTTTCTTCTTTGCTAGTCTCACAATTATACCTGTCCTCCATTGTTACCTAATCTTGCCATTTTTATCCCTCACTTTCACAGGGACAAATCTGTTGTGTCTTTTAGTCAATCTTCTATAAAGGCCACTCACAACAAAAGTTGATTTACCCACAAATAGCTACTCTCAATCTACACTCCCCATCTCCTGACAATTTTTGCTCCAGTTGTCCTTCGGCCAATTTCAGATGCTTCGTTCAGCACCACCCTTGTCTTTGTCCATGGATATTCTAAAACTTACCGAATTGTGATGACTATTCACAAAGTAATCGCCTATTGAATCTTAAAACACCAGGCTGGGAGCATTCCCCAAGACCAGGCCCAGTGTGGTCCCTTCCGGTGTTGAAGTACTTGCATACTGCTCTATAAAACCCTCCTGGACGCTCCTTACAAATTTGTTGCTCCAGCCAATCCTCCAGCACTAATGAATCCCAGTCAACGTTGGTAAAATTCAAATCTCTCATCACCAGCAGCCTACTGCTCTGATATCTTTCCATAATCTGTTTAAACATTTGTACCTCATTCACACGCTCGATGTTGGGAGGCTTGTAGTACAACCCCATTATTGCTCACACACTTTTCGTTTCTGACCTCTGCCCATGTTGCCTCCCTGCTCGAATCCTCCATCGTACCCTCCTTCAGCATAGATGGGATAACCTCTCTAACTAGTAATGCAATTCATCCACCCCTTTTACCTCACCTCTTTACCCTGCCTGAAACATCGATACCTGGGATGTTTAGATGTCAATCTTGCCCTTGCCTCAACCAAGTATCAGTAATTCAAGCCCTTAGTTAATTTGTCTTCCCTACCACACTTCTTGCATGAAACCAAATTCACCTCAGACCACGTGTTCCTATGTGTTCATCATTTGTAACCTGCTTAAACTTCATCTTAATCATGTTGACTACATTATCTAGATGATTCCTGATGAAGGGCTTATGCCCGAAACGTCGAATTTCCTATTCCTTGGATGCTGCCTAACCTGCTGTGCTTTAACCAGCAACACATTTTCAGCTACATTATCTAGATCCTAACACTGTTTAATTATTACGTCTTTACTATCTACTAAACACCTCATTACGTTTCCAACCACCAACATATTAGATTCAACTCTCATCAACAGCATGAGCAAAAGCACTCCCAAGGGCATTGGTCCCAGTCTGGTCCAGGTTGAAATCATCCATTTTGTAATAGTCCCACCTCCACTGGAATTGGAGTTGTGGAAATTTCGCTCAATACTCTGAGAATTAACATGAGATGCTGAAAATCTTTCACCAAGCTAAATGTTTAATTGCAAAGAAAATCTGTGGCAATCAGAAGGTAGTCTCCCCGCTTGCTCACCAGTCGTGTGTCTTTCTGCAGGTTTTTTTAGTCATGGTTCCCGCGCTTATCTGACAGCATTAACGTAACTAAACACACTAGCTTGATTGGCTTTCAAAACGAATCATCTTCTACGACTCTGGTTCACTATACTGGAGTTGACCGATCACATACACCACAATCTCTTTAGCATTAGCTTAAATATCAATTATTTAACTAGCCTATCATAGTGCACTACCATTATCTGTTACTGGAGCTCTGTAATATGATTCTATGCATGCATTACAACACCTTGATCTCTTTTCAGCGATATCTGAGGAGACTGTTCAGTATCTCCTACCTGTTATGAATGAATTTGGGGAGATCCTTCAGACCATCGAAATGTTGCACCGCAAGAGGAAGATTTCGTAAATCCACCAACCTTTCCACAGCAACACGTGAGTATTCAGATCTTGAGCGAGTTGGTCAGGAACAGGAGCAGAAAGTTCAGCCCATGGAGACTCTAATGACAGAACACCAGGAAGGCATTCAGCCCATCGAGCGTGTAAGCCAGGAACAGAATGACTCCATTCCTGCCTCTTACAAAGCAATCGAAACTGATCTTTTAAAACCTTGTTTCTGTCACACATGAATTGATGAAGAACATAGGGGTTACAGAAAGGGAAGAATTTAGAATAAGTTCCCCAACTTCACTGGGGAAAAAAAGTCGAGCGTAACCTCATAATAACTGGAGATTGTCAAAGTCAAAGCACATTCCGTCACAGAGCACATGACTTTATGATGGATTAATTGTTATTTGACTTACTTACCTTTCGTTAATATGACAAGCACGGTGGTCCAAAAGGATCCAATGTGTGCATTGTATCTGGACTTCCAGAAGTCACTGAATAACGTGCCTCACAAAAGATTAATTGTTTTTCCTTCCAACACCATACTCTTCGACCGTATGGGATATGAACGTCATGTGGGTAAAGTGCATTGAGGAAATGTTCGACTATGAACTAGAATGGGGGAGGTTCAATGTGTTGAATAGCCGACTCCATTCCCGATATTTCTGTGCAGTCTACAGGAAAGTTCTGTAAATTTTGAAACAAGGAAGGACGTCTCCACAGGTTCGCCACGACTCTGTTACCCGTGTCGTTTCTCGAGACAGGTCGTGTGTTCATTCCAGTTTGATCCTTTAAGACCTCGGAGCAGTCTGATTCAAGTGAGTGTCTTGCTTGGCCGTTTCGGTGACCATTGAAGATTTTGTTACATATCTATGTGTCTGGAGTCACTTTTACACTAGGCCAAGGAAGCATGGGACATTCAATTCCTGAAAGGCCATTGGTGAAGCAAATTAGAGTTTGCCATCAACAATGTCACTGTCACTGACACCAGATTTGAGATCTTCACATTTATGTATGTGCTTGCGACTTTCACCAGCTTCCACAGCAATAAACTTGTGTGAATTAATAATCCAGTGACATTTCCCTGATAGTCCATTCTCCACGTTCGAAATCACACTATGTGGATTATTTCTGTGCTGTGTCAAGAAGACATTTTCACCAATCTACTTGTCATGATGGGAACTGAGGAGGTGGCAATTGTTCAGATAATACGGTTTTTTCTCTTGGGGGCCTGAACATAGTTGAGTAACTTTTCAAATTGACAGGTAGCTGTTAGAGTTGGAGCTGGAATGAAACATCAGGAATCGTGTTGAGGCCCATAGCCATTGTCACACCTACTGCGTTCAGCTGTATCTTCATGTCATGTGAAGCGAATCGAATTAGTTGTAGTCTGTCATTTATGACTCTGTGGGCATCATGATGAGGGTGAGGTGGATCACTGTCTCAAAACTACTGGCTGAGGATTGTGCAGATATTACATCCTCATGTTACACTAATGTGCAGAGCTGCTCCATTATTTACGGTAGATCTATTTGTGGAACACTTTCCTTTAGTTCCTTTTGTGATTTGTTTAATAGTCCATCACCATGTATGAATGGATGCGGCAGAACCACAGAGCGTTGGACTGATCAGATTCCTTCCAGCATGGAAACAGGCCGCTATGCCGAACAAATCCATACCGACACATCGGAGACGATCCCACCCAGACCCATTCCCCAATCGTATTTTCACCCTGACTAATGCACCTAACACTATCGCAAATTTAGCTAGACCCATTCACCTGTCCTACAGATAATCGGATTGTAGGACGAAACTGGAGCACCCCGACCATCAACAAGGTATCATCAGTTTTAGGTACACATGGTTCTGAGTCTGGCATGTTTATCCACACTCGTCACTGAACCATACATGATGGTAATAGTGAACTCAAGGATTATTCCGGGCAAAAAAAAGTTGCAGATTGTGGTTGAATACAGGTTTGCTGCTGCAGCCGCTGTGGTCTGAAGCTCCACAGGAATTCTCTATTCAAGAAAGTTCAGAGATCATTGCAAGTATTTAAAGAGGATTTTTGACGTGGAAATGAATTGAGGTCATTGAAGAATTGGCAATGAAAGGGGGATAATAGAGTCAAATTCGTCAATGCTCACCAGATTTCGTAAACTGAATTCGTGCTATTTGCCTGCGTTTAGCAAACACCCCATCTAATCATTTCACTTCATGTCTCCATTTAATTGAATTTTAAGTGTTGTAGTTGTACTCTCCTGTACTACTTTTCCTGACAACGTGTTACATGTTAACACCATCCTCTCTGAGAAAGAATTGCCTCTTGGATCCCTTTTAAATTTCTCGCCACTCATCTTCAACCGATGCTGTCTGGTTTTGGACACTTCTCCCATCGGTAAAGACTTAACTATTCACCTTACCAATGCACTTCAGGCTTTTATAAGCCGCGATATGTTCTTCGCCTCCCAAGCAAATGGGAAAAATAATCCCAGACTCTTCTGTCTATCCTTTCATCTCAAAACTCCAGTCTGCATCATACCATTGAAAAAATTGTGCAGAAAAATCAGAGCTAATGTTTCTGGCCCAGGGACCATTCAGCGTAACGCTAGAGAATAACAAAAATGTTTCAGCTAATGGCCCTACAATTTTTTTCGAAAGCTTCTCACAATGACCTGGAATAGACAAACAGATCCTAGTTATTATTCTACGGTCATGCATTTTCAGACCTCCAGCACTTCTTAGAGTCATAGAGTCATAGAGATTTACAGAACGGAAATAGACCCTTCAGTCCAACTCGTCCATGCCGGCCAGACATCCCAACCCAATCTAGTCCGATCTGCCAACATCGTGCCCATATGCCTCGAAATCCTTCCTATTCATTTACCCATCCAGATGCTTTATAAATGTTGCAAGAGTACTAGACTCCACTACTTTTCTGACAGCTCATTCATACATGTACCATCCTCTGCATGAAAAGTTTGTCCCTTAGATCCCTTTTATGCCATTTTCCTCTCATTCTAAACCTATGTCATCTATTTCCGGACTCCCCCACCCCAGGGTAGAAACTTTGTCCATTTATCCTTTTCATACCCCTCATTTTATTTCTTCTGTAATGTGGCATCATTTCGAAATATCATGACAGAGATTTAATTTCCCGAGTTCCTGAGCTTCCGTGCCTTTCTCCTCAGCAAATACTGAAGTGATATATTAGTGTCCGACGTCACCCATCGAGGCTGGAACATGCTGTAAGGCAGCGAGATTGGTCGAGTCTTTGCGAAGAGTGTGAACGCAGCATGGCGAGGCGCTTCTGAACTGTGTCATTGAACTGTGAACTGTGTTTCTGTGTTTTTCCACTTTAACAGGAAGGGCCGTAACATTTTCCATTTTTACTGCATTTGCTTTATTTTTCAGCTTTGTACCAAGATTCTGTCCCTTGAGGGGGAGGGAAACAATGTCTATAAGATTGCGTCACATCTGGAGAGTTGTAGACTTTACATTGTCATCACATGAGTTCTCGTGGCAATAAATGTTATCGAGGGAAATCATCTCCTGTGGCTCCATACCAAGATGACTTTTGAATTTTAAGCGGGCCGATTCGCTCCCTAGTTACTCCATTGCCAATGATATACTTGTGGAATCTTTTGTGATTCTTGTCAACTTTATTTGCCAAAACTGTCTCATGCCGCCTTTTCAATCTCGTGGTTTCTCCCATCAGTCTACATCCCGCTGCTCCTTGAGGATTTCCCTTGATCCCAACAGCCTATACATTTTATTCCTTATCCTGAGCCTTAATATTTTCTGCAATGTCCTGTTCCCTAATCCTGCTGACATTGCCCTCACACTGACAGGAACATGTTGTCCCTGACCTCTCATTATATTGCTTTTGGAAGACTCCCACATACCAGAAGACCTGTGAATAATTCCCCCAATCATCTTTTCAACGTTCCTGCCTAATGCTGTCTAAATGGACGTTGCACAAGATTATAACGTAAACTTGTTGACCAGGTCTATCCTATTCCAGAATTATATTAAAATTATGATAATTTTAATCACTGGTCCCAACTTGCTCCTACTCTAACGACTCAGTCAATTACCCTGCCTTATTTCCCAATTGTTAAGGGAAGGATGCTATTAAACTGAATGGAGTGCAGAAGAAATTTACAAGAGAGTTGCCTGGGCTCAACAGTCTGAGCTACAGGGAGAGTTTGGGCAAGCTAGGTTTGCTTTTCTTTCGAGCGTAGAAGACTGAGAGGGGGCTTTTTAGAGGTGCATACGATCATAAGAGGCATGGATAGTGTGAACACTTCCAGTCTTTTACTTAGCATGTGGGAATCGAGGGTGAGAAGGATCATTTTAATGTTAGTGGGGAAAGACTGAAAGGGTACAACATGGTTAACTTTTTACACAGCGAGTAGTACGCCGACAGAGTGACTACCCGGGGAAGGGGTTGAGGCGGGTACATTAGAAAGATTTCAAATGCATTTGGACAAATACATTGATAGACAAGATTAGGAAGGAGGTGGGCGAAGTGCAGGAAAATGGGGCAGCATATTTGGAGATTTTGATAATCATAGATCAATTTGGTCCAAAGGACATGTTTCGTTGCTGTGGGATTCTATTACTCCATGTCTGCATGATTCTAACAAGCTCACTGCTGGCCCATATGCTAAAATTGGGCTTTTCTCAGGTCATTTCAATCCATTCTCTGTATAATTTGGAAGGGTATATAAAAAAGTTTAATTTTCGATAAAATGCGATAAAATTAATTTCAAAGTCTTCCAAAGTGCTTCAATCAGAGAGGTCTGAATACATTTGTACTGCTGTGATCTGCATAAAATCATTTGCTGGACTGATATCTAGTCTAGACTTATAGATCAATGCACTGTTATGGTCTGCATAGCTCTCTGTACTGGACATATATCCAATCTGATTTTTTAGATCGATGCACTGCTGTAGTCTGCGTAGCTCCCGATGTTGGACAGATTTCTAGTCTAGGTTTAAAGATCATTGCACTTTTGTGGTCTGCAAAGCTTCCTGTGCTGGAAAGATATCATGTCTGGGTTTATAGATCAATGCACTGCAGTGATCTGTATAGCTCCTTGTGCTGGACAAATATCTGGTTCGGGTTTATAAATCAGTGTATTGCTGTGCTTTGCATAGCTTCCAGTGTTGGACAGATATCTAGTCCAGGTTTATAGATTAATGCACTGAAACGGCCTGCGCAGCTCCAAGTGCAAGACGGAGTTTACTGATCAATGTAATGCTGTGATCTGCATAGCTCCCTGAGCTGGACAGACATCCAGTCCGGGTTCATAGATCAATGCACTTCTGTGGGCTGCAGTTTTCTGCATGTGTCAGATTGCTTGGTTGGATCAAACTGATCTTGATAGACACTGTGCACTGTGCTGAACGGGTATCTCCTCTGGGTTAATGGTTCGGTGTGGTGGATTAGGAATGTGATATAACTAACAATTTCAGCTGATCTGGTAATGCCTTTAGTTTATGTTCTCATTCTTGCGATTGGACCGTCCATGTCTAGCTCCATTAATGTTGCAGTGTTTCTAAGCACAGGACATGATGCTTGTGAACACCCGCTTTCCTGGCTGCAGCCACAGCCACTTCATTCAGAAGCAGTGAGCCGTTCCCAACGTCTTTTGTTCCCCATGCAGAAGAAAAGGATCGCCTGTCGGATAAAGGCCGTCCCCTTGATACACGGCTCAAATCACTCTCCCCTCACCACACCCCAACGTCAAGCAATCTGATCAAAATATGCCATCAGTACGGAGAGCAAGTAAGGCACTGAGAACATCAGCGAGTATTGCATGAGGAAGATGGAGCAACAGTTCCCATGTCTGAACGGGTCAGAGTCAACCCTCCAGTACACACTGTATCATTAAGTCGTGTAATATCTCTCCATTTACGTGTGATGCAGCCTTTAATTCTTCCTGAAAAATTCACAGGTTAGCATTCACGCACGTTATAACCCATCTGCCAATTTGTTGTCAATTGCTTGTCTAATTACAGACTCTATGATAACCACAGAGCATCATGGATGCCCAGTTTCCATTTCTCGACGGTTTGGACGTTTGGCCTGAAGCGCGGGAGGTAGGACCATTTAACACAGTGGGTAGTATCTTCATTACGATGCACAGACTTTACCTACAATAGGACCATGTGCTAGATGTTCCTACAGATGTTGTTAGGGAAATGTCCATCTGTGACAAGTACTCTGGTGAGAAGGCTTCCCTCTTGTTCGTTCCCCCTTCACTCCCCATAGTCTTGCTGCTGTGTATTTGAGTCCTCACCCTGCTCAGTGAGTGGTGGAAATATAGGGACACTCTTGGTGATGATCATTGCAGCACAACGCCATGAGCACGTGCTGTGTCTTTACCCAGCTCAATGTTAGTTTGATTTCAAAATCTTGGGAACCGCGTTATCACGGAGGTGAGGTGTGGAGTGTAGTAGATGTCCATCATAACGAAGTTTCTTTGACCATCTCTGACCTGTTACCATGAAATTTCCTGGTGTTGAAAATAATGTTGGGAAATTCTAGGGTAACTCATTCCCTGACTGTGTCCAATGGCTCCTTACCACTGGTGAGTCTGTCCTGCCAATGGAACAGGATATATGCAGGGATGGTGACAGGGCTTCATGAAATATTAACTATCAAGTCTGATTCTGTGAGTATGATGATATCAAACTGTTTCCTGACACCGCAAAGTGAGAAATAATGGAGACAATGGAGCATGAAATAATAGGTTAGAAAGCTGAATGGAAGTCATTCTATCAGAATGTCTGTTGTATTCTTAAAACAGACTGAGAAAATGAGTGCAAGCATTGAGGGAAATGAATGCGATTTAATAATATTAGGTAGACAGGGTGACCAATACTGGGAACTGAATATTCTGAACATTTTAAAGCTGGGAATGCGAGAATTGAAAGTGAGTTGGGGAAAAATAGCTGAGTAAGGATAACAACTGCATAATCATTAAAGAGGATCTTATATAACATTTCTGACCTCTTTTTTTTTGTGTGTACAAGGTGTTCGATTGAGTTTGGGGATATATTTGAGTGGGTCTCACAACCGTAATGAGCCAATGGTCCTTTGTGATGTGTGCCTTTATGAGTCCATCACATTCTGTGCCCGACGTTCCCCATAACAGTACATTCCCAGAACATGACATGACATGACATTCCCAGAACATTCTATAATCTACGTTCTCCGATACTTTCTATAACCCACTTCCTCTCGAACATTCTGTAACTGACATTCCCTGAAGCATTCTATACCCGAACATTCCTCGGAACATTATATAACCAACTTTATGCAAAACATTCATTAACCAACATTACACAGAGCATTCTACAACCAATATTCCATATTCGACAATCTACAACTAACCTACTCCGGGACAGTCTCTACCTGACGTTTGTGGGAACGTAGTATAATCGACGGTCTCCAAAACATTCTATAATCAGCTTGTTCCAGAACATTTCATAACTGATATTCTCTGGAACATTACAGAGCCAACGTTCTCCACTCTGGAGCATTTTACAACTGAAAATTAGATAACAGACTTGTTCTGGATCATTCTCTAACTGACTTTCTCTGGAGCATTGTCTAACTGACGTTCTCCAGATCATTCTATAACTGAATTTCTCGGGAACGTTCTATAACTGATTTTCTCTGGAACATTCTATGACTGACATTCACAGGATCATTTTGTAACTTATGTTCTTTGGAACATTCTATAAATAATGTTCCCCAGCACATTCTATAACCAACTTTGTCTGGAACGTTCCTGAACTGACATTTTCCAGAACGTTCTCGTGGTCATTCTATGTCGGGGCACGGAGGATACGTGTTTGGCACTGCTGCCTTCCAGCGTCAGGGACCCACGTTCGATTCCCACCATGGGCAACTATCTGTGTTGTGTTTGCAAATTCTACCCCTGTCTGTGTTGACTTTTTGTAAGTGCTCCTGTTTCCTCCCTCAATAAAAGGATGTGCAGGTTACGTGAATCAGCCATGCTAAATTGTGCATGGTGCTCTGTGCATTACTCAAGGGTAAGGATGGGGTTGTGGAGTGGGTCCGGGTGGGTTCTGCTTCAGAGAGTTGAGACTTTCTGGGCCAAATGGCCAGCTTCAGCACTGTAGGTAATCTAATCTAAATCTATCACTGCTATTCAATGGAATATTCTAAAATCGTCATTCCCCAGAACATTCAGTAACCATCATTCCCTTAAACATTCTCCCGAATGTTCGATTCCTGACATTATTTTGTCAACTGCCGGATGTCAGTAAATTCAGGATAAAAAAGCTAAGATCCTGAGGGAAGAGATCACATTCCAGAGAGAATGGGACATTGTTCTGAAGACCGTCCGGCAGTTAAATGGGATAATGCGTTTACCCTCTGCTCGCATCCACAACTTGGACTAACAGACAGAAATTTCCAACCTCTGTTTGTCGTCAAGGAACTGGGAGCGAATCCTTCAGTGCAGCCACTTTTTCACCCTTCATATTAACAACTGGAACGAAGTGACCTGTGTCTGCTTTCGAGTGATCGGATGTGTGGGAATGCTATAGAAAACATTAGTTCATCTGGATCTGTCCCTGTGTGTTTTGGGAGTGAGAGTTCTGATAAATTACGTCAGAGTTTTGTCAGTAATTCTGACCTTCCCAATATTAACTTTTGCTCTAATTACGTGAATAAATCTCTGAATACAGCAACACATCTGAAAACCTCACTGGTCCTCAAAACACTGGGGAAAAGTGAGGACTGGTGATGTGGGAGATCAGAATCAAGTTTAGAAATGTGCTGGAAAAGCACAGCAGGTCAGGCAGCATCCGAGGAGCAGGAAGATCGCTGTTTTGAGCACGAGCCGTTCATCAGAAATGAGGTCAATTTTCCTGCTCCTCAGTAAAACAGATCACTTTGCCTTCAGATTAATGGATAATTTATTAGATTTCTTTCCTCACAGCTAACGTAATGACGATCTACGTCCTGCTTTCTAAAGATTGTGGGTTGTCTCCATGTGTCATTCGTTACCTGGGGGCCATGGCCGTGGCAGATCTACTGGTAATTTTTCTCGATGTGATGTTGAGATGCATTCCGATTGTTTATCGGGAACACTTTTATTTCTTGTACTTCATCCGCGTGTGTAATATTCACGCCGTCCTGCTTTATGCAGCCACTGACTGTTCTGTCTGGTTCACCGTTACTTTCACTTTTGATCGTTTTGTGGCTATTTCTTGCCAGAAACTGAAAAGGAAATATTGCAGTGAGAAAACGGCGGCTATAGTTCTTGGAACAGTGACTATCCTGAGCTGTTTAAAAAACATTTTCTGGTATTTTATGCTTGAAGGTTACTATCTGTTGGAGAACATCCCATGGTTTTGTCATATAACATACGCTGTTTATCACTCCCGTGTTTGGGTCGCAATAGAGTTCCTTCACAACATTTTAAATCCGGCCATCCCATTTCTCCTGATTCTGCTGCTCAATGTTTTCACCGTCAGATACATTCTAGTTAGCAGCCGATCCCGCAGGAGACTCCGTGCTCACACCAGTGGAGACGCTCAATCTGACACAGAAATGAGAAATCGAAAAAAATCCATCATTTTATTGTTTGTGATCTCGGCCAATTTTATCCTGTTATGGTCAATATTAATGGTGCGTTCCATATGGTACCGGATGTATAATATTGGGTTTTGGTCTGTGTATCTACATCCCTTTGTGCGGGAATTGGGCTTTATGCTGCAGCTCCTCAGTTGCTGCACAAACACTGCGATTTATGTCGTGACCCAGACTAAGTTCAGACAGCAGTTGAAGAATCTGCTGATATATCCTTTCTACCATATTCATCAATCAATGAAATGCCCTCATTAATCAATCCATAAATCAATGAAATCCACGCATTAATCTATCCATGCGGAATTTTCCCAATTTAGTTCAATTGTTCAGCAATGAAGAGCCTGTCGCTACGGCAATAAACTTAGGTTAAGCGTTGGTTTGCACAAAAGTGTCCCATAAGCGGTTACAGGGAGACATTTCCACGTTTCTCCAAATGAGAAATTGCACCATCCTATGTACTGTATCGACGACTTCAATTTGTAAACAATAAAAATGTTCAGTAGAAAGAGCCAAGCAGCAGAATGAACGATGTTATTGTTTCTCTGCGTGTTCAAAAATCTGAGCTGGAAAGAGACAGACACAGCCCCAAACCCTGGTCCTCAGGCTCGGATAGGGGACCTGGGTCTACGTTCAGGAGTTTGGTTTAAGTCTATCTGTCCATGCTTTCACCTCTGGGTCCCGCACTCCGACCTGGCGTTCAGCAGAATTCATCTCTCTACCCCGCTCCCCCATCCCCAATCAACGACATTCTTCTGTAGCTCTCTCTCTCTCTCTCTCTCTGTCTCTCTTGCGCTACGACCCCCGCCCCTTTCTTGCAGTTTGTCCTCTTCTCCTTTTCCTCTGTTTATGCTCATTTCTCTCCCTCTCTACACACTCTCTTTTTCACTTCCCCTCTCCCTTTCACAGTCTGTCTTCCCACTGTGTGTGTGTCTCTATCTCTCGCTCTCTCTCTGTCTCTCTCGCTCTCCCTTTCTCACCCCTCGGTTTTTCCACCTGCCTCCACACTTCTCTCCCTGTCACCTTGTTACTCAGGCTTCTGCTGTTTCTGTCTACCTTCCACTTTTACATCTCTCCGCCATTTTCTCACTCCTCCCAAACATCAATTTTCTTCATCTTCTCTACTTCCAAGTAGCCTCTCTACACTCCCAACCCCGTTTATGAGACAGAGGGAGAGGGAAGGACTAGCGACAGTGTGTCAGATATGAGGAAGGGAGAAAGTTTCAATCAGAGAGAAATCGAGGGAGATGGGGAGAAAGAGAGAGCAAGAGGGAGAGTGAGCAAAGCAGAGAGGGTGTCAGTCAGTGGAAAAGAATAGGGGAGGGAGAAGAGTATCAGGCAGTGGAAAGAGAGAGGGACGCAAACAGAAAGAGAGGAGGGTAGGAGAGAAACAGGAAGAGGAGAAAGTGAGGTCTGCAGATGCTGGAGATCAGAGCTGAAAATGTGTTGCTAGAATAGCGCAACAGATCAGGCAGCATCCAAGGAACAGGAGATTCGACGTTTCGGGCATAAGCCTGAAGAAGGGCTTATGCCCGAAACGTGGAATCTCCTTTTCCTTGGATGCTGCCTGACCTGCTTCGCTATTCCAGCAACACATTTTCAGCCGAGAAACAGGAAGAGGCAGGATAGAGAAGAGTCGGGGGTGTGCAGAGAGAGATAGAAGAAAGGGATGTTAGTAGCGGTAGAGAGAGGCAAAGAGTCAGAGGCAGGGAGTGTGTGATGGAGAGAAAGATCGAATCAGAGAGAAGGAAGATGGATGAGTGAGGGTGCGACAGTGATAGAGAGACATTCAGATCTGGAGAAGGGAGGAGCGAGAGAGTGAGTCAGACAGAGGGAGAGGGAAGGACGGGCTGAGGGAGAGAAAGACTGACAGAGGGTGGGAGGAATGGAACGAGAGAGAGAATGACAGACAGAGTGAGATATTCACTGAGATGGATAGAGAGAAAGAGCGAGACAGTGGGAGGTAGAGAGAGTGAGACAGAGGGACAGGGAGGGAGCAAGAGAGAAACAGTGAGAAAATCGGACAGAGGAAGGAATGATGAAGCGAGACAAAATGTTAAACAGAGGAAGCAGGAGAGAGGGAACGAGAGAGATAATCAGCGGACGCGCGGGAATAAGGGAGCGTAGAGGGTTAGGGAGAGAGAGTGAGAGAGTTTGTGGGAGAGGGATTGGGACAATGAGAGAGAGTAATGGTGTGGTCGAGTGTGACAGAGAGGAAGAGTGAAAGAGCATTGTGTCTCAATGATTAGCTCTGCTACCTCAAAACGCAATGGGCCCGTGTTCGATTCCAGTAGAGCTGTCTGTGTGGACACGTGGGTTTCAGCCGCATGCATGAGTTTCCTTCCACAATTAAAAGATGTGCAGGTTAGGTGAAATGGCCATGCTAAATTGCACATTGTGTTCAGAGGTCTGTTGGTTATTGGCAAAGGCAGAGAAAGGGGTTGAGGAATGGGACTGGGTTGGTTACTCTTCGAGGATCAGTGTGAACTTGTTAGCTGAAGGGTTCCTTTCCACACTGTCGAGATTCTATGATTGTGGGAGGGAGAGTCAGACTGGGAGATGGTGAGGAGGTGGGGATTGAGAGTGGGAAAGGAGAGGGAGGAGTGGGAGAGAGTGGGAAGGGAGAGAATAACGAGTTGTGGGGTGCGAGAGAACGAGGGTGGAGAGACGGTGGGACTCAGTGAGAGAAAGTGGGGGAGCGAGAAAGATGGACAGAATGAGGAATATAGAATAGGGCAAGAAAGAGAGAGTGGGGTGTGAAAAAAGGGCGGGGGAAAGAGTGAGGAGGGATATAGAGGGCCGTGAATTGGGGGAGACAGAAAGCTTGTAAGGGGAGGAAGGGAGTAGTGCGTGGGAGAGAGTTTATACGGAGAGGGAGCAATTAGCGGAGAGAGTGTTCAGGCAGAGGGAGAGATATTTGGGTACAGAACCAGAGTTGTGGGGAATGTGTGGGCGAGAGGAAGAGTTTGGGATGGTAGATAGAGTGAGGGGTGATAGAGAGAATATGTGGAGGACAAAAAGACCGAGTAGGGGCGGCGAGAGGCGGTGGGAGAATGGAGAGGCGAGAGAAAGTATGGTGAGCAGAGACTGAGTGGGAGTGAGTGAGAGAGTGGGGTTACAGAGAGTGGTGAAAGAGTGAGAATAAAGAGGGGCGAGAAAAAACAGTGGGGATGTAGAGAGAAAGCAGGAGGATCAGAATGAGAATGGGAAAGAGAGAGAGGCTGGATAAGAGAGAAAGCATGGGGCTGTGAGAGCCGGGGAGAGAATGAGAGGGTGCTGCGAGAGACAATAGGGATAGGGAGAGAAAGAGAGATTCTGGGGGAGATGAATTGTGGGGAGGAGAGAAGGAGTGGGGACAGAGAGCAAGAGTGGTAGAGAAGGGAGAAAAGTTTGCAAATAAAGGAGCGATTTGGGAAGAAGGAGAGACAGAGAGTGGGGTAAAGAAAAACTTGGAAGAAAAAGAGTGAGGGAGATGAGAGAGGAGTGTCGGAGAAAGAGTGTGGAATGGAATGAGACAAAAAGGCAGTCAGAGGGAGTTGGGTGTTGGGAGGAAGGAGGGAGTGGGAGGAACTGTGAAAGAGAGTAGTGAGGGAATGGAGAGAGAGAGTGTGGTGGTCGGCGGGGACGAGGCGGAAAGAGATTTGGGAAAATGGAGAGGGACAGTTGTAGGAGAGGACAGCGTGAAGAGGGGAGCGAGAGCACTGGGGTTGGAGGAGGATGGAAAGTGTTGGGGGCAAGGGGGAAAGAGAGAGGTGGGTTGGGGGAATTCAGGAAGAGTTAATGGGTGAGGAAGTGGGTTAATGAGAGTGGTGGGGAAGGTTGGAACAGAGCATGGTGGGGAAGAGGAGGAGAGAGACTGGTGGAGTAATGATGGGGGAGAGCTTGGTGGGGGAAAGGGGAAGAGGGACTGGTGCTGAAATAGTGAGAGAGTGTGGTTGGCTGAAGAGGGGCAGAGAGTGTGGTCGGGGAAAGAGTGGGAAAGAGGTTTGTGACGGTGAAGAGGAGGGCAGTGTGAGGTGTGGACAAGTTGTGGAGAGAGATTTGTGAGGCAAGATGGTGAGATAGATTGGTGGGAGGAGCGGGGAAGAGGGGAAAGAGTGGTGGGGCAGGCCGGGAAGGGGAAGAGAGCGGCGGGGTGATGGAGGGAGAGATTGGGGGAAGGGGTGAGAGGGGGAGAGAGAGTGATGCGAGGAAGAGGGGGAGAGAGAGTGATGTGGGAAGATAGGGAGTGAGAGTGGTGGAAGAAGATTTAAAAAAAGGGGAGTGCACGTTGTGGTCAGAAGAGGGGAAGAGAGAATAGTGTGGGATGAGGAGGAGAGAGAGTGATAGAGAAGGGGTGGAGAGAGAATGGTGGGGAAACAGGGAGAGAGGGTAAGGTGGGGGAAGAGGTCGCAAGAGAGAGTGGTGGGGAAGCGTGAAAAGGGCGTGACAGAGTTGTGCAGGTGGGGAAAGAGAAGGAGTGAGAGTGTTGGGGATATAGGGTAAGAGGGGGAGAGAATGTTGGGGAGAAGAGATGAGACAGTGGTGGTGGCAAGAAAGAGTGATGGGTGGAGCAGGTAAGAGGGACAGAGAGAGTGGTGTGGAGAAGGGGAGAGAGAGTGTGGTGGTGTGGGCGGAGGGAAGAGGAGTAGAGAGAGTGGTGGGGGTGGGGAAAGTGGGAGAGAGGGAGTGGGGAGAAGATGTGCAGACAGTGTGGTGGGGTGAAGAGGGGGAGAAATAGTGGTGGGAGGACAAGGAAGATGAGGACAGAGAGTGGTCGGGGTCGGAGAGGAGAGGGAGAGATTGGTGTCGTGAAAGGGAGGAGGGAAAGAGAGGGGTGAGGCAGTGGTGTGGAGGGTGTACGTGGTGGAGAGGTGGGTGGAGGGGCAAGAAGGGGGGAGAGAGTTGTGGGGGTGAATGTGCATGATTGTGAGAGACGGTGTGTTGGGGATGGGGAAGTGGAGCAGGTACAGTGTCGGAGAGGGGTTATAAGAGGGACAGAGAGTGTGTTGGGGAGAGAGATGAGAGAGAGTTGCGGTGGGAAGACAGGCAGAGAGAGTGGTGATGGGGAAGACGGGGAGAAAGATTGGTGGGATGAGCGGGGAAGAGGAGGAAAAAAGGGGGGAGGGGGCAAGACGGGGAGAAAGAGTGGTGGAGACGTGGGAACTGGGGAAGAGAGACTGGTAGACGAGGGTTTAAGAGGGAGAAAGTGCGGGATTGGGAAGAGAGGGGGAGAGCGTGGGAGTGTGATGAGGGGTAGAGAGAGTGGTGGGGCGATGAGAGGGAGAGAGGATATTGGGGAAGAGGGGTACAGAGAGTGGTGCGGAAGCGGGAATGAAGGGGAGAGAGAGTGATGCTGGGAAGAGGGTTAGAAAGAGTGGTGGGGAGGGTAAAAAGGGGAGACAGTGGTGGGTGAAGTAGTAGTGAGAGTGTTGGGGTAGAAGTGAAAAAAAGAAGAGCACATTATGGGCAGAAGAGGTAAAGAGAGAGTAGTGGTGTGGAAGAGGGGAGAGAGTGGTAGGGGAGAGGGAAGATGTCGTGAGAGTGTGGTGGGGACGGGCTGAAGAGGCAGTGAGAGTGTTGTGCTGGTGGGGAAAGAGTAGGAGTGTGAGCAGTGCTGCAGTGGGTAAGAGTAGGAGAGAGGGGTGGGGAGAAGGGGTGAGAGAGAGTGTTTGTGGGAAGAGAGAGTGGCAGGATGTGTGGGTAAGAGGCGGCGAGAGAGCGGTGAGGGGAAGGGGAAGCGGTGGAGGGAGAGACGGGTTGAGGGAAGAAGACGGGAGAGAGTGTGGTGGGGTGTGGAAGGCGGGAAGAGAAGGAGAGAGACAGTGGTGCCGGACGGGCGAGGGGAGAGAGAGTGGTAGGGAGGGTGTTGGGGTGAAGAGGAGATACACGAGCGGGAGGAGGGAGTGTGGGAGCGAGACAACAATGGGTGAGTGGGTAAGATGGGGAGAGATAGAGGTGCGGTGAGTGTGGAAGAGATGGAAGATAGTGGTGGGGATGGTGGAGAGAGAGTTTTGGTGAGGGGTAATAAGGGCAGTGAGAGTGTGGTGGGCGAAAGAGGGGGACAGTGAGTGGAGGAGTGTTGGGGAAGTGCAGGGAGATTGAGGGGGAGGGGGCAAGAGTGGATAGAGATTTGTGGAGGTGGGTGAATGAGGGGGAGAAAAAGTGGTAGGGAATGGAAGAGTGGGGGAGATGTAGTGTTGGGGGAGGTGGTTAAGAGGTGGAGAGCGTGTTGGGGGTAGTGATGAGAGAATTGTGGTGGGAAGAGGGGAACGACAGTTGTTAGGGGAAAGAGGGGAGAGACATTGGTGGGTGAAGAGATGGAGAGAGTGTTTTGGGAGGAGCGAAGAATGGGGAGAGAGATGGTGTGGGGATTGGGAAGAGGGATTGGCAGTGTTGGAGAGAGGTGACTATGGCGTGACACAGTGGTTGGGGAACAGAGGTAGAGTGAGTGTTGCGGAGAGGTTGGGATAAAGGGGAGAGAGAGAGGTTGGGGAGGGGTAATGGGGAGAGAGTGTGCTGGTGGCAAGGGGGGAGAGAGTGCTGGGGGCAAGAGGGGGAGAGAGCTTATTTCAGGAAGGGAAAGAAGGGGAGAGAAAGTAGTATTGGGAAGAGGGGAGAGAGAGTGTTGGAGAAGAGGGTGGGGCAATAGTGGTGAGGAGGGGGAAGATGGTGAGAGAGTGTGGTGGGGGAAAGTGGGGGAGAGTGTGTTGTCATAGAGCTGATGAGGCGGAGGGAGTGTGGTGTGGAGGGGGAACAGGTTGAGAGCGATTGTTGAGGGGATGTGTGAAGAGGGTTGAGAGTGGTGTTGGGGATGCAGAGGAGGAGAGACAACGTTGTGGTTATGGGTGAAGAGGGGTGAAAGAGTGTTCTGGGGAAAGAGGAAGGGGAAGGAGGAAGAGAGAACTTTGTGGAAGGGGGTAGAGTGGGGTGGGGAAGAGGGGAAGAGAGAAGGTTGAGGAAGAGTGGAGGACAGCGGTGATGGGGAGGGCAGAAAGTGTTGGGATGAAGATGGGGACAGTTGTGGGAGGGGACAGAGGGTGAGACAGTATGGTGGGGAAAGAGGGGGAGAGTGTGTGGTTGGTTCATGTGGAGAGACAGTAATGGATGGAGGAAGAAGGGGCAGAGTAGTGGAGGAAGGAGGAAGAGGGGAGAGAGTGTGGCGGGGAGGGGTGATGAGGTGGAGAAAGCGTGGTGTGTGGCGGGGAATAAAGGGAAGAGAGTGGTGAGGGAGGGGTGAAGAAAGGGAGAGAGAAAATCGTGGGGGAAGAGTGGGAGAGAGTGTGGTAAGGGGAGGGGGTAACAGGGGCAGGGGGAATGGTGTGGTGGGGGAAGTGTGGTAGAGTGTGTGGCTGAGGAAGAGGGGAGAGGGGGTGAGGTGAGGTGTGAAGAGGCGGAGAGATTGTGTGGTGGGGAGGAGTGGAGAGGCAGTGGTGGTGTGTGACAGAAGAGGGAGAGAGAATGAAGGGAAAGAGTGTGATGGAAAGGGAAAACAATGGGGGAGAGTGGAAGGGAAGAGGGGAGAGAGGGGGTGGTGGGCGGAAGAGGAGACGAGAAAGTAGTGGGGTGTTAGAGGGCGAGAGAGAGTGTGTGGAAGGGTGGAAGAGTGTGAGAGTGTGTGGTGGGGGCATCAGGCGGAGTGAGAGTGGTGGCAGTGGGGCGAATATTGGAGGGGAAGGAAACATGAGGGCGAGAGAGTGCACTGTGGGGAGGGGTGAAAAGAGGTTGAGAGTGGTGTGGGCGGGTGAAGAGGATCAAAGAGAGATGTGAGGAGGCAGGAAACTAGTAGTGTAAGATCGCGAAGAGAGGAGGGAGAGTGTGGTAGAGAGGGAGAGAGAAGGAGAGAGAGAGTGTGGGGGGGTGAGGGAGAGAGAGTGTTGAGCGAGAAGAGTGGAAGAGAGAGTGGTGTGGGGACGAGGAAGAGGGCAGGGAAAGTGGTGGGGGGGAGGCTGGAATAGTGGACTCACTATAAATGCCGGAGGAAACATCACAGAAGCTCTTCACAGGAGGCTCCCAAGCACTGAGGATGTCACCGAGATAGGGGACCAAACGTCTGCAATAGAAATTCCAAGATCGGCAAACAGAACCACAACAACGAACACCCGAGCTACAAGTGTTGTCCCAAACAGTGGGGAGAGTGTTCTGGGGAAGAGAGGAAGGGGGAGAGAGACTGGTGGGGGATGGGGAAAAGGGGGAAACTGTGCCAACACAGTTCATGGTGAAGAGGGGAAGATACCATGGTGTGGTAAGAAGGGGAGAGAGAGAGTGGTAGGGGAGGAGGAAGATGGTGATATAGTATGGTGGGGAAAATGGGGGAGAAAGAGTGGTGTAATAGAGGGGAGGGAATGAGGTGGGAAGGTGTACGAGGGGGAGAGAGAGTGGTGGTGGGGGCGAATAGAGGGACGGAGACTGGTGCGGGAGGACAGAATTGGGGAAATTGACTGTTGGAGAAGAGGCGGAGAGAGAGTGCTTGGGAACATGCAGAAGAGGACACAGTTGTGGAGGGAAGGGGAGACAGAGAGTTGCGGGGAGGGAGAAGGGGGAAAGAGAGTGTTGTGGCGAGAGCAAGAGGATGACAGCTTGTGGTGGGAAAAATACGGTGAGGGAGAGTGTTGAACGTAAGAGGGCAGAGAGAGGTGGATCGAAAAGAGGTAGAGTGGTGGGGAGAGGGACAAGAGACTGAAAGTGAAAGGTGGGGCTGGGGTAAAAGTGCGAGAGATTAGTGGGGCGAACAGGTGAGGCAAGACTCGTGGGGGAAGTGGGAGAGAGAGAGTTGTTGTGGGAAGAATGGAGGCAGAATGTTGGGGAGGGGCAAGTGGGCGAGAGAGGTTGGTGGGGAGAGGGTGAAGTGGGGCAGAGGTTGTGGTGGGAGAAGGGGGAAGAGAGTGAGAGATTGTGGTGTGGTAAAGAGGGGAAGACTGTGTGGTGGGGAAGAGCGGGAGGGCAAGTGTTCGTGGAGGGTGTAAGGTGAAGAGAGTAGTGTTGCGTGGGAAAACGGGAGACAGAATAGAAGGGGAAGATGGGGTGAGAGAGTAATGTTGCTTGGGAGAAGAGGGGGAGACAGAGTTGGGGGGAAGGGGAGAGAGAGGGGAAGAGGAGGGGGATAAGGGGAGGGCGAGTTTTCAGGGAAGGGAAGAGGGGATGAGAGATTGGTTAAGGGGGAAAGGGTGAAGAGGCTGTGGAGGGGAGGCGGAAATGCTGGCGAGAGACTGGTGGGAGAAGAGTGGGAAAGAGTAGCGGTTGGTGGGGGACGACATGAGAGATCCTGGTCGGGCCAGGTTAAGAGTGGAGATAGAGCCGTGGTGGAAATGGGTGAGAAAGAGTGGTGGAGAGGAGGAGGAGAGAAAGTAGTGCAAGGACGGGGAAGACTTGGAGACAGCGTGATGAGGGAAGCGGAAGAGGATGAGAGAGAGAGGTGGGGATGAGGGGAGAGGCAGTGGTGGGGGAGCGGGGAATAGGGGGATATACAATGGTCGGGAGGACGTAAGAGTTGGAGAGAGTGGGTGGGAAGAGAAGAGCGAGAGTGGTGCGGGAAAGGACAAGAGAGAATGTGTGGTGGGGGAGGGGGAAGAGGCCGAGAGCAAGTGATGTGGGAATGGGTGAAGAGGGGTTGAGAGTGCTGCAGGAGGTGTGAAGAGGAGGAGACAGAATGTTGGGGTTATGTGTGAAAAGGGGTGAGAGAGAGTTGTCAGGAGAGGAAAAGGGCCAAGTTGGGGAGGGAGAGTGGTGGGGGAAGAGGGGAGAGAGAAAATTGGGGTAAGAGGGGAAGAGAAAATGTTGGGCTGAGGGTAGAGGGGAAGGGGAGCGAAACTGCTGGGGTTGTGGGGAAGGTGGGGAGAGCGTGTTGAGTTGAAGGCGAAGAGGGGAGATAGAGTGGTGGGGTATTGGGAAGGGGAGAGAGAGTGGTGGAGGCTGAGGGTGAGAGAGTGCTGTTTTGAATAGTATGAGAGGCAGGAGAGGAGAGGACAGAAGATGAGAGAGTTTGTTGGGTAAGTGGGGAGAGAATGTGTTGGGGCATGGTTAGAAAGAATGATGGGGACGGGGAAGAGGGGACGGAGATTGATGGTGGAAGGAGGAAGAGAGCGAAAGGGTGGTTGGGATGGGGAAGAGAGGGAGAGAGAGAAGTGCGGGAGGGGTGAAGAGGCGGCGAGAATGAGGTGGGTGGAGGCGGAAAGAGGGGAAGAGAGTGGTGGGGAGGGGTGACGAAGGGGAGCGAGAATAGTGGGGAATGGTGAGAGTGTAGTTAGGGGAGGGGTTAAGAAGGGAGGGAGAATCGTGTGTTAGCGGAAGAGGGGGAGAGATAGTGGGCTGAAGTGTGAAGAGAGGTGAGAGTGTGTGGAGAAGAGGGGAGAGAGGATGGTTGTGAGAGGGAAAAGAGGGGGATAAAGAATGATGGGGAGTGGAAAGAAGGAGAGAGTGTGTGGTGGTGAGGGGTTAGAGTGGGAGAGAATGGTTTGAAAAGGGGGAGAGGTGTGTTGGTCAGAAGAGGCGGGGAGAGAGAGTAGTGTGCGAGGGCGGAAGAGGGTGAGAGTGTATCTTGAGGGAACGAGGCGAAGTGAGAGCGGTGGGGAAGGTGTGAAGAGCGGAAAGAGAGTGGTGGGGAAGGTGGATTAAGGGGGAGAGAGATTGATGTGGGAACGGGGAAGAGGGGGAGAGAAAGCTGTGGGAGGAAGAAAGGGAGAGAGTGTGCTGAAGGTAAAGGGGAAGAAGGGGAGAGAGACTGGTGGGGGAGTGGGGGAAATGGGAGAGCATGTTGAGTTGAAGGCAAAGAGGGGAGAGAGAGTGGTGGGGGAGGGGGAAGGGGGAAAGCGAATGATGGAGGCAGGGGGATGAGTGGGAGAGCTGGTCGTGATGGGAGGAGGGAAGAGTGGGAAAGACAGTGGTGGGTGCAGTGTGGAAGGTAGGAAGAGGGAGTGATGTGGAAAGGGTGGAAGAGGACAGAGATTGTTGAGAGATGGGAGAAGTGGAAGAGAGTGAGCTGGAGTCAGACGAGTGGGAGAGAGAGAGGGAATGGGATAGGGGTGAAAAAGGAGACAGAATGGTGGGGAAGAGGGGGGAGTATGGTGGGCAAGATGGTGAGCGAGTGGTGGGTGGATGAGGAAAGAGGGGAGAGAGAGCGGTGTGGGGAAGAGGCGGAGATAGATTGGGGAAGGGGTAAGAGGGTGTTTGGGGAATGGAGAAGAGGGTGAGCGAGATTACTGGCGGGATTGGGGAAGAAGGGCAGAGTGAGTGGGGGAGGAGGGAGGAGTGGAAGGGTGATTGTCAGGGAGGGAGAATGTGGAGAGGGAGTGGTGGGGTAGGAGGAAGATCGGGCGAGAGAGTTTTGGGGGTGTTGAGAAGAGGATGTGCTAGAATGGTGGGAGGTGTGGGAAGAGGGGGAGAGAGATTGGTGGAGAAGAATGGGAGAGATAATTTGCGGGAGGGAATGTAGGGGAGAGAGCGCGGTGGGTGAAGAAGAGGCGAGCGAATGGTGTGGGAGGTGAAAGAGGGGAAGAGAGAGTGTCAGGGAAGAGGGGAAAAGCCAGTGATGAGGGGAGGAGAGAAGGGGATGGACAGAGTGTTAGTGCGTGGAGAGAAGGGAAAGAGATTGGTGGGCAGAGAAAATCGGTGGAGAGATCGAGTAGGCGAAGGGAGAAAAGAATGGAGTAGAGAGAGGCGGGTACGAGAAAGGGGTGGCGTATTGGTGGGCGGATAAAGAGGAGGTAGAAAGTTGGAGAGAGAGTGTGGTTGAGGAGTGAGAGTGAATTGCAAGGCAGCCAAAGAGTAGAGAGTGGGAGTGTGGTGGGTATGAGAGACGGGTTGGAGTGTGAGAGTGTGGTGGGCGTGAGAGAGAGGGATGGAGAGAAATTGTGATGGGGTAATGGAGAGAGGGGGAGGGAAATATTGGGATAGCGTTAAAAATTTAGGGGGAGAGAGTGGGGAGAGTGACAGTTGGGTGGAGAGAGAGTGTGGTGGGGGCAGAAAGAAATTTGAGAGGGTGGACAGCGTCAAGTTCCTCAGAGTGACGATAAGCCAGAAATTGTCCTGGCTCCCCATGTAGTTGTAAGAGTCACTAAGGCATAACAAATCCTCTTCTTCTTGAGGAGGCTCAGAAATTTTTGTCATTTCCATAAGGACACTCGCCAACATTTACCGATGGACCGTTTCAAAACATGTGGTCCAGATGCATCGCAGCCTCGTATGGCAACTGATGTGCCCAGGAACATAGGAAACTACAAGAAAGTGATGTGCACAGCCTATACCGTCAGGGAAGCCAACCGTCGGTTCATGTAAGGCGTTTATATCGTTCACAGCCACGGAAAGACTGTCAAGATCATCATAATCCCATCATACTCCGGTAATGAACTCCTGCACCTCTTGCATCAGACAGGAAATGTAGAAGCCTGAACACTTGCACCAGTCGGTTCAGGAACAGCTTGTTCCTGGCCATTAATTGGTTAAAGAATGGAATCCCTAGCCTTAAATAACGTTGTTCTTCTTAATATTGTTCTCGCCTAGAGCGCCTGTAAATGTAACCTGTATGCTTCTATGTAAGTCTTTTTGGTCTGTATGTCCTTGTTTATTATGATCTGCCTTTAAGGATCATAAACAGAGCTTTTCACTGTACTTCAGCAAACTCGACAAAAATAATGAATTAATCAATGAAGTTCATGACACATGATTTGTCATGCATCAAGCCACGTTGACAGTCCATAAACAGGGCTTGACCTTTGAAATACATGGAGATTTTGCTTCACAGAATCCTGGCAACAATTTGCACACCACTGATGTCAAGGTCTACGGTCAATGTTCCTTGCCGTTTTCTTATCACCTTTCTTGAATAATGGCACGACGTTAGCCTTCATCAAGTCTTCTGGCACCTCATCAATGGGTGTTGATGGTACGAATATCTATGCTAGGAGCCCAGCAATCACGTCTCTATATTCCTACAGAGGTCCAGAGTTTACCTGCTACAGTCTCAGAGATTCTTTCATCTTTGTATGTTTCAAAACGTCCACCACCTCTCCTCTATGGTGAGGATATCGGCATTTATTTCTCCCTAACGTATTTGTAGAAGCCCTTTGAATTTTTCTCAAATCTGTTTGCCAAATCTAATTCATGTCCCATTTTTCTCGTCTGTCACTCTTCAGTCTACTTCTATTACCCTTATACTCTGTAAAGTTTCACTCGATTCCTTCTCGTTATACTTAACATATGCTTCCTTATTTTTTTCTTGCTTAGATTCTCAGTTTCACTTGTCACTCAGTATTCTCTGCACCTACCAGTTTTGCCCTTCACCGCATTCAGGACATAATGTATCTAAACTCTCCTTATTTCATTTTGAAGGCTTCACATTTTTTTCAGCCGTCCCTTTACCAAGAATATCAGACCTCAATTAACTTTTGAAACTTCTTGCTTTATCCCGTCAAAACTGGCCTGACTCCACATTCGATCTTTACCTTTGAAATCCGGTCTATATTTTTTTCGAAAATATAATTGTGATCACTTGCCTCACTTGCTCTCCCACTGAAATTTCAGTCGCCAACACTGCCTTATTTCCTAATGATGGTCAATTTTGCTCCTTGTCAAGAAGGTATGTCCATATAGTGAAGACAAAGGTATTCTGCGCAGTTGATGAATCCATCTCCATCCAATCCCTTAATACTACGACAGCCCAGTCTATGTTAGGAAATCTACTCTCAGCATTACCACCCTATCTTTTTTTATCAGCTAACTGAGATCACATTCAAAATTTGGGTCTCAATGTCCCGCTGACTATTGGGAAGTCTACCGTAATATCTTAATAAGGTGATTAACTCTTTCATATTTCTCGATTTCACCCAAATAATTTCAGTGGATGTTCTCCCTGGTAAAATCTCCCTCAACTACAGCTGTCATGCTATCTCAGTTAAAAAGGCAACACCCCCACCCCACCTTCACCTCCCCTTCTATCCCTTTTCTTGCATGTATACCCAGGAATATTAAGCTGCCAGTCCCAACCATCCCTGAACCACATCTCTGTAATTGCGATGATGTCTCAGTTCCACGTTTCCAATCTTGACCTAAGATCATCTGCCTTACCCGTCAGGCTCTTGCATTGAAACATATGCTGTTTAATTATTCACTCCTACTCCAGGCCCCAATCAATTCAGGTGCAGCCCATCCTTATACAGGCAACTTCTACTGCAGAAGAGATTCCAATGATCCAAAATTATGTGTACTTCTCTCCTGCACCGGCTGTTCAGTGATACATGCATCTACTTTATCCTCATATTCTTATTATCACTAGCATCTAGCGCCGGGAGTAATCCCGATGTACCTTCCCTTCAGGGCCTAGTCTTTAACTACCTGAATATTATTTCTCATATCCTCTCCTCAAAATCTTATCCTTTCTGCTTTCTCTGTGGTGGTTTCTAATATTAATGTCGATCTCGTAAAGGCACCTCTCCGCTTTGCGTCTATTCTGAGCCGCTCTGAGATATGCCTGGCCCTGACACCCGGAAGGCATAGCACCATTCTGATGCCTGGTTAACTAGCCATCGATCAGATAAGCCATGACTTTGTTGCTAAAATTAGGAGCTGGCTGTGCAAATTCACTGCCTTGTCTCAACTATTAAAAATGACAGCACTCATTGTGTGTATGTTGAAACATCTGAGACGTCCTGGGATTCCGGAAGGCGTTGTCATTTATTTCCTTTAATTCTGCACCTTTGTGCTGTGTCATCTTCTCAGCAGCTCACTCGGCTTTTCCCTCTCCTTTACCCGTTTTGTCTCTATACATCTGGCGTCGCCATTTTGCTTCATCTAACTGATTACTCTCTTCCTCACTCTCTCTCGGATCTCTGAGTCTCTCACTCGCCTCACACCAACACCCCCTCCCTTTTCAATTCTTCCCGTAATCTTTTTCTGTTTCTCAAGTTTTCTTTTTCCTCCCGAGCTCTTATTTGTGCTGATTTTATGCACCACCATTTGAGAGCAGTCTTTTAAGTTTCCATCTTCATCTGCTGCCGTTGTGCTGCTGTTGGGATCGGGCAGCTCAGTTAGCTTTCTGCTTCGTTTGTGACACAGTGCGATGAAAACAGTGAAGGTTATCGAAATGCCAAGATAAAGACGGGAAGAGATAATATGACGGGTAGGCCTTTCAGACCCTAAATTTAGTTAAGCTAAACAGCAAGCCCATAACTGTTTCAATATTCCTCGCAACCACTTTCCTGTGTTTTTTCTGGTACCCTTGATTCCCGACTGATGAATAACTGATACATCTCAGACTTCAATGACGACAAAGATTCTGGACCCACAACTTTCTCTGGCAAGAAGTTGCAAATATTAACAACAATCTGAGAGAGAAAAAAAAAGTCATCCTGATTTTAGTCTTAAATTGACTCCTTTTTGCTGAGACTTTGGTCCCTGCCTCTGCCAAAAGGGGAAATGCTCTGTCCGCAATGACCCTGTGATGTCACCTTAAGAAACTTTTGTGTTTCAATTCGACCTTGAATTGTTTTGAGCTCCAGTAAGCAGTATCCCAAACTCCTTAATTGGTGCTTGTGAAGCACATAGAACCATTCCCAGGTTCAGAGAAAAATTCAATGCTTCAAGTGCATGCTCCTATATCTTTTCATCTTGGGTATGTTGTGCCTTCTCTTTCTTGCGACTCGAACTAAGAATATCCAATCCTATGTTTTCACAAAGTGTCTGTGATGCAAATGATAAGAGAATGAGAAATCTACTGTTCTTAATCTTTTCTCGCTTTTGCTGATACAACGAAGCACTGCTGAATGGGCTGTCAGAACACATTGTGTATTCAGAGGTTCGCTTTTTGGAGGAAACGTGGCAAGCGTGGGAGCTCAGTCCTGTGAAGCGCCTCTGCGATGTTTCCTCCGGCATTTATACTAATTTGTATCTGCTGCTTGTATCAGACAGCGGAATGAGGACATGCCACAGCCCAAAGGACTAACCACACTAACTTACATCAAAAATATTTTTGAACTGACAGCCAGATTACTGCGACCACTAGGTCTCATAACAGCACACGAACCAACAGCCACTCTCAGACAACAACTCACCACGACGAAGGACCCGATACCCAGCATGAGCAAAACAAATGTAGTGTACGAAATCCCCATGCAAGGACTGCACAAAACACTACATAGGACAAACAGGAAGACAGCTAACGAACCGCATCCATGAACACCAACGAGCCACGAAACGACATGACTAGCTTTCCTTAATAGCCACACACTCAGATGACAAGCAACATGAGTTCGACTGGGACCACACTACTATTATAGGACAAGCCAAATAGAGAACAGCCAGGGAATTCCTGGAGGCATGGCACTCATCCACTGATTCAATCAACAAGCATATCGACCTGGACCCAATATACCGGCCACTGCAGCGGACAGCTGGAACTAACGACCGGAAGCAGCAGACACAAATCACTATAAATGCCGAAGGAAACATCACAGAAACGCTTCACAGGAGCTCCCCAGGACTGAGGATGTCACCTAGACAGGGGACCGAAACGTCTGCAACACAAATTCCCACCTCGGCGAACAGAACCACAACAACGTGAACCCGAGCTACAAATCTTCTCCCAAAATTTGGTAATGTTCTTGTCCAACATTTGCTTCAATGGCCCTAATATCTCTGATACTTTCTTCCTCGTCTGGCAGTGCATTCTACATACCGACCTCGCGTTTTGTAAAGAATATATTTCTGACATCTCCCCTATACTTTCCAACAATCACCTTAAACGTATTCAAACATTGGGAGAAGATTTGTAGCTCGGATGCTTGTTGTTGTGGTTCTGTTCGCCGAGCTGGGAGTTTTTGTTGCAAACGTTTCGTCCCCTGTTGAGGTGACATCCTGAGTGCTTGGTAAACTGCTGTGAAGCGCTTCTTTGAAGTTTCCCCCGGCATTTATAGTGGCTTGTCTCTGCCGCTTCCGGTTGTCAGTTGCTATCCGCTGCAGTGGCCGGTATATTGGGTCCTTGTTGATGTGTTTGTTGATAGAATCAGTGGATGAGTGCCATGCCTCTAGGAATTCCGTGGCTATTCTCTGTTTGGCTCGCCCTATAATAGCAGTGTTGTCCCAGTCGAAGTCATGTTGTTTGTCATTTGTGTGTGTGGCTACTAAGGATAGCTGGTCGTGTCGTTTCGTGGCTAGTTGGTGTTCGTGGATGCGGATTGTTAGCTGACGTCCTGTTTGTCCTATGTAGTGTTTTGTGTAGTCCTTGCATGGGATTTTATACACTGCGTTGGCTTTGCTCATGCTAGGTATCGGGTCCTTTGTCCTGGTGAATTGTTGTCTGAGAGTGGCTGTTTGTTTGAGTGCTGTTATGAGTCCTTGTGGTCGCAGCCGTCGGGCTGTCAGTTCGGAAATGCTCCTGATGTATGGTAGTATGGCTAGTCCTTTGGGTTGTGGCATGTCATCGTTCCGTTGTCTTTCCCTTAGGCAACTGTTGATGAAATTGCGCGGGTATCCGTTTTTGGTAAATACATTGTATCGGTGTTCTTCTTCCTCTTTTTGCAGTACTGGTATACTGCAGTGTGTTGTGCCCCTTTTGAATAATGTCCTGATGCAACTTCGTTTGTGTGTGTTGGGGTGGTTGCTTTCATAGTTCAGGACTTGGTCTGTCTGTGCGGCTTTTCCGTATACCTTCGTGCTGAATTCTCCGTTCGGTGTTCTCTGTACCATCACGTCTAGGAATGGGAGTTGGTTGTCCTTTTCTTCCTCTCTCGTGAATCGGATTCCTGTGAGTGTGGCATTGATGATCCGATGTGTGTTCTCTATTTCTGTGTTTTTAATGATTACAAAGGTGTCGTCCACATATCTGAACCAGAGTTTTTAGTTGTATTTGCGGTAAAACTGTTTGTTCTAACCTTTGCATTCACAACTGTCTGCTTAAAGGACCTTAATCTCAAATCCCCTCCATACCTTTCTCCTGATCTTTCAATACTATGACCCCTACTGCCAGTCACTCCTGCCATGTGGAAAGGTCTCTGGCAATTGACTCCATCCATTCCTCTCATTATCTTGTATACCTCGATCAGGGCAACCCTCTTCTTCCTTCTTTCCAGAGAGAAGTCTGAGCCGAGTCAACCTTTCTTCATAAGGGAAGCCCTCCAGTCCAGGCAGCATCCTGGTAAAACTTCTTTGCACCCTCTCCAAAGCCTCTGTATCTTTCCTACAATGGGGCGACCAGAATTGGATGCAATATTCGAAGTGTGGTCTCACTAGGGATTTGTAGAGCTGTTGCATATCCTCGCGGCTCTTAAACTCGATTCCCCATTAATGAAAACCGAAACATCATATGCTTTCTTAACAACCCTATCCACTTGGTGGTACCTTTGAGGGATTTATTCACTTGAATACCAAGATCCTGTTGTTCCTGCACATTGCCAAGAACCCTAGTTTTAATCCCATTTTCAGCATTCAAGTTCGACCTTCCAAAATGTATCACTTCGCATTAATCCAGGTTGAACTCCAGTTGGTATTTCTCAGCCCAACTCTGCATTCTGTCTCTGTTGCGCTGCAACCTGCAATAGCCCTCGATATCATCAACGGTAGCTCCTCAAACATTTCTGTCATCCGCTAATTTACTAACCGACCCTTTCAGCTTCCTCATCCAAGACATTTATAAAAACTACTAAGAGCAGAGGCACAAAAACAGAACCCTCCTGGACCCCACTCAACGCTGAACTCCAAGCAGAATACTTTCTATCTACAATCACTCTCTGCCTTCCATCAATCAAACAATTCAGAATTCAGATATCTAAACCTCCCTGTATCCCATACCTCCCGACTTTTTGAATGAGTCTGCCATGGGGAACCTTATCAAATGTCTTGCTGAAGTCCAGATATACCACATCTAATGCTTGACCTTCGACGACCTTTCTTCTCACCTCCTGAAAGAACTCAATAAGATTAGTGTGGCATGACGGGCCCCTCACAAAGTCATGTTGACTCCTTTTGATCACACTACGGTTTACCAAATATGCATAACTACTGTCCTTCAGAATTCTTTCCAAAGCTTTGCCGACAACAGACGTAAGATTAACTGGTCTGTAATTTCCATGGATTTCCTTCTTAGTTGAAAATGTGTTGCTGGTTAAAGCACAGCAGGTTAGGCAGCATCCAAGGAATAGGAAATTCGACGTTTCGGGCATAAGCCCTTCATCAGGAATGAGGAGAGTGCGCCAAGCAGGCTAAGATAAAAGGTAGGGAGGAGGGACTTGGGGGAGGGGCGATGGAGATGTGATAGGTGGAAGGAGGTCAAGGTGAGGGTGATAGGCCAGAGTGGGGCGGGGGTGGAGAGGTCAGGAAGAAGATTGCAGGTTAGGAGGGCGGTGCTGAGTTGAGGGAACCGACTGAGACAAGGTGGGGGGAGGGGAAATGAGGAAACTAGAGAAATCTGAGTTCATTCCTTGTGGTTGGAGGGTTTCCAGGCGGAAGATGAGGCGCTCCTCCTCCAGCCGTGGTGTTGCTATGTTCTGCCGGTGGAGGAGTCCAAGGACCTGCATGTCCTCGGTGGAGTGGGAGGGAGAGTTAAAGTATTGAGCCACGGGGTGGTTGGGTTGGTTGGTTCGGGCATCCCAGAGGTGTTCTCTGAAGCGTTCCGCAAGTAAGCGGCCCGTCTCCCCAATATAGAGGAGGACACATCGGGTGCAGTGGATGCAATAGATGATGTGTGTGGAGGTACAGGTGAACTTGTGGCGGATATGGAAGGATCCCTTGGGGCCTTGGAGGGAAGTGAGGGAGGAGGTGTGGGCGCAAGTTTTACATTTCCTACGGTTGCAGGGGAAGGTGCCGGGAGTGGAGGTTGGGTTGGTGGGGGGTGTGGACCTGACGAGGGAATCACGAAGGGAGTGGTCTTTGCGGAACGCTGATAGGGCAGGGGAGGGAAATATATCCCTGGTGGTGGGGTCCGTTTGGAGGTGGCGGAAATAACGGCGGATGATACGTTGTATACGGAGGTTGGTGGGGTGGTAGGTGAGAACCAGTGGGGTTCTGTCTTGGTGGCGGTTGGAGGAGCGGGGCTCAAGGGCGGAGGAGCGGGAAGTGGAGGAGATGCGGTGGAGGGCATCGTCGATCACGTCTGGGGGGAATCTGTGGTCCTTGAAGAAGGAGGCCATCTGGGCTGTGCAGTGTTGGAACTGGTCCTCCTGGGAGCAGATGCGGCGGAGACGAAGGAATTGGGAATATGGGATGGAGTTTTTACAGGGGGCAGGGTGGGAGGAGGTGTAGTCCAGGTAGCTGTGGGAGTCAGTCGGTTTATAGTAGATGTCTGTGTTGAGTCGGTCGCCCGAGATAGAAATGGAAAGGTCTAGGAAGGGGAGGGAGGAGTCTGAGACAGTCCAGTTGAATTTGAGGTCGGGATGGAAGGTGTTCGTAAAGTTGATGAACTGTTCAACCTCGTCGTGGGAGCACGAGGTCGCGCCGATACAGTCATCGATGTAGCGGAGGAAAAGGTGGGGGGTGGTGCCAGTGTAGTTGCGGAAGATGGACTGTTCCACATATCCTACGAAGAGACAGACATAACTGGGGCCCATGCGGGTGCCCATGGCAACTCCTTTAGTTTGGAGGAAGTGGGAGGATTGAAAAGAGAAGTTATTCAGGGTGAGGACCAGTTCAGTCAGTCGAAGGAGGGTGTCAGTGGAAGGGTAGTGGTTGGTCCGGCGGGAAAGGAAGAAGCAGAGGGCTTTGAGTCCTTCGTGATGGGGGATGGAGGTGTACAGGGACTGGATGTCCATCGTGAAAATAGGATTTCCTTCTTACCCCTCCTTTAAAGAGGAACAGCATTCGCCTCCTTCCAATCATCCGGTATGGCCAGCCCCGTGGAGAGTGAAGAGTCAAAGATCTTTGACAGGGGAATTGCAACTTCCTTTCTTGTTATCCGGAGCAGCCTCGGATAAATCTGGTCTGGCCCGACGGACATCTCCACATGAATGCTTGCCAAAACTGCCAGCACATTGTGAAGAATGAGACACAGAGAGAGCAACAGAGAGAGAGAGAGAGAGAGAGCGAGAGAGAGAGAGAGAGACGGAGAGAGAAAAAGAGAGACAGATGGATATTGTTAAGAGGGAGTGTAACATTGATAGAATTCCCAGGCTTCACAGAACATGACATATCCTGGGGCTGGAAAATGAGAGATAGAATGTTACTACAGTCTTCTTCCCACTAGCTTTCTATGAGCTTGCCCAGTATCTCTCTCGTTTGTTCTAACTTTCTCGGTGTCTCCACGTTTTAACAGCTAACGTTTGGCAATCAAAAGGGCATTTTCGAAAGTCTCGGATTGTTTGATTCATTCATTCCATATCACCCTCTCCCCTTCTCTGAGGCTTACTTCTGTCTCAGCTATTTTCTCATTTTTGTCTCTCTATCACTCTCACTACTTCCCTCGTTCTTCACATTCTCCTCTCTCCATCTCATTTCCGGCATTATTTTCCTCTTTTATCAGGTGCTTCAATCCATTATATTCACCTTATTCCCTTTCATACGCCCATATTGCACCAATGCAATTATTCTCTGCTATCTTTCTCTCTTTACCTTTTGCATCTACTGTGGATATATATTTTTGACACCAAGACATTACCATTTTGTTTTGTATTTAGCCCTGGAACAGAATAGTCCTGCCAAAAGTCAAATTCGAGTGTGAGAGTGGTGAACAAATTTAGCATGAATGAGCTGTCTCTGAATATGATTCTGCAGCTCGCTGTCTACCCGTGATGAACAACGCACAAGGTGAACAACGCAAAATCTCAACGATCGCCTGACACATTACAGTCAGTGTGATTCATTGATGGTAAAGAAATAATGTGCAGAGATCTGTCTGACAACCACGTGTGGAAATAGACAAATGAGAACACTCAATCAGGTTTAATCAGCGAGGCTTACAATATATGTTCTGCTCATGGGACGAAATTGATCTTCTGGTCGACCTTCTTCAATAAAGAAGTCTTCCGGAATGCTTCAGCCTTGTGCTGTGTGCCGGACACAATTCCAACTCAGACAAAGTGTTCCTTCTGATTTACATTGACTCTAGGTTAAGTCTGATTCCTGAACTAGTTCAAATATTGCCTTGCTCCGAAATGTAGTCCATTTCACATTACCTCGTAGATTCCCATCAATTATCAAAGTTTGGAACAAAGCTGCTGTGACGTCTAGTTGACTGAATACGGCTAGTGCTGAGGGATGGAAAGCAAATTCTTGCTGTGCAAATCGTATTTGCATTCATCCACATAACTCGACACATCGCCAATAGATTTGGAGACACAATGTTTGTTAAATTGTTCCTGAAGTCTATTTGCTATTCTCAAACAAGATCTTCAAAATTTTGCCAATTTAATATTGAAAACGGGGGATATTTAAACACTTCGCAGTCAGGGACTTGTTTCTTCTGCCCTACACATAGACAATAAGATACTGAGATATATTCAGGGACACGTCAGTTCTTGAAATTTTGCTGATGTCTTTCAGACTCGATGGCGACTGATGACTCGGCAGTTCGGCTTCAGAGGAAAGATTTTTACAATGTGGCAATGACCTAACAGCAGGAAAGTTCAACCATCTGGGAAGAAGGACGAGGCGGGTGAGAGATATTGTCAGGTTGCCAGGGAAGTGGAGGGAGGAAGGCTCAAAGAGACACCTCATGCTAAAAGAGCACACGAGATACAGAGATAAATTCGTTGCAGGACAAGACGAAAGCCATGAGCAGAGGGAGAAGATTGCTACTGAGCGAGACAGATTTAGATGCAGCGAGAGGGAGAAACGGGACTGTAGGAGATCAATGTAAATACGAACAGAATGAAATGTGCAAGGAATAGACGATGTCACAGGAAAAGATTCAGAGAGAGGAAAAGGAAAAATGAGAGAGAAATGATCAGAGATTAATCCATCCTTGGAAGACTGGATATTCGATGTGATGAAAGGTTGATCCAACAGCACATTAAGAGATATGAATGATGGATGTGATGGGTGAATGACTCATTTCATGCATGACTGGATTATTGATGTGATGAGGTATTAATTCATCACGACTAGAGGACCAGATGGTGGTTGTGATGGTGGATTGATCCAACGTATTGGAGAACAGGGTCATTGATGTGGGAAACCTCGGAGATTCAGACGCTTTGATATTGTCTCTAAAAATAAAATCTTGATCCTTTGCAATGACGTACTGAGGCCAGCGGAGACTGACATTGGGTCACTTAAAACGCAAGAGGGACTGACACGGAAAGAGTTTGAGACTTTGAATCATTATGTTCTCATTCACTCATTCAAAGTATGCATCCCATTGCAGACAGAACCGGACACAAAAAGAGACATACACAACCAGAGACATACATACAACCATATATGCAGACACAAACTTGCAGGCACAAACACAAAAATAGATGAACAGACATACATATTCACACATACGCTTCCCTCCAAGATGAAAATGTGTCCCATGGGAGACAGAGCTTGTCGCACACAGTTTCTTATCCCCATTTACAAATTTATAAACTGGGATAATTTTAAAAATGACGTCATTTGGTCCCCTTGTGTGATGTGGTCTAAACCTATGCTTCAAAATATCTCCAGTTACAGAGTTTTAGAGTCCTACAGCACGGAGTCAGACTGGTTTGCCTTAACTGGTCCATTCTGAGCAAAAAAATCCATCAAGGTTACACCCATTTCCCTATCCTTGTCCCATATCCTTCTAAACCTTTCCTATCCATTTATCTGTTCAAATTCCTTTTAAATGTTGTTAATGTACCCGCCTCAACAACGGCTGCTGACAGCTCATTCCACTTTCTGTGTGAAAACGTTGCCCAACAAGTTCCCTTTTATTCATTCTCCTCAACCCTCTCGTCCTTGGTTCCCCAAAACTCGGAAAATTATTGGATGTTTTCACCCTATCTATGCCTTACATTATCTAATGCACGTCTAAAAGATCCTCTCTCAGCCACCTATGCTCGAAGTAAAAAAAAGCTCAAAACTGTCCTACCACTTCTGATAACTCAGACCCTTGGTTCAAGCAGCCTTGGAAATTTCATCTGCACTCTATCCAGTTCAATAACATACTTTACTTCCCATTGCAGGGTGACGAAACTGAACACAATCCTACAAAAACCACGTCAAATACGCCCTGTTCAACTTCAACACAACTTCCCAACTTCTATACTTCTTCCCTGACTGATAAATGCCAGTATGCCAAAAGCTTCTTCACAGTGACTCGACTTTCCTGAACCGTGAACCTGAACTCCAACGTCCCTCTGCTCCATTGCTCTTCTGAAGGGGCTACATTCTCCTATGTTAATTTAAGATTCCAAGTGCAAGACCTCACATTTTTCAATATTCAATACCAAATGCCATTTCTCAGCCTCCTTCCCCAGTTGATCAATGTTCTGTTGCATTTACCGATCACCTTACTTACTACACACAATAATTCCTTGTTCAGTGTCAATTGCCAATTTAACAGTCATGCCTTGTATATTCTCATCCAAGTCATTGGTCTAGATTATAAACAGCAATGGGCCCCGGACTGACCCTGGAGACACTGAACCAGTCACATGCCTCCAGACAAGCAAGCATCCTTCTGATATGTTCCGATTTTTTAAGCTGAACAAGATATCTGACACTCCTGCTTTTTTAACACTCCAGCATAATTGTTTTCTTTTTTATATTAGCCACACACACTGCCGCCTAACTGTAGTTGTGCTTATTTTTTTTCCCCAGCAGCGATACTCTCTCTCTCTCTCGCTCTCTCTCTTTCTCTTTCTCTCTGTGTTTGTGTTTGTGTGCATGTGTGTGTGCAGACACAGTCAAAGACACAATATGTACAAATCATTATTAAATTTCCACCACCAGGAAGAAAAGAAACACCCAAGTGGGCAATGACAAGCAATGCCCTTCTCATCCTAGGACAATGATATGTGATCACTCAGTGAAGAGGAGAGAAGGGAGTAAATCAAAATCACATTGGAGGGTGAGTTAATACACTCCACTCACTTCGGTTCCCACCTCGCCCTTAACAGCTCAAGGGTGTTGGTGGACACTGCGTTACCCTTCTCCAGGGACATCCGGGGTCTAAAATTACCGCAGAAAAGGGGCGGGCAGTCGCCCGTAACGATCCACTCCACGGCCCGCTGGTTGGACCTGTTTATGGTCGGTTTGGCCAGGGCCAGGAGCAGCCCCACGTGGAGGTCCTCTGATCTATCCACCCTTCTCCGTATCAGGTGCTCGAAGATCCGGAGCGTGGCGGAGACATTTAACCAAAAAGAGAGAAGAAGCTTTTTAGAATATCAACACCTACCAAAAGAGTGAGTTTGACCCCACTCCACAGCTCACCAATAGGATAAACAACACACTGCGAAACCTACAAAAAAACGGACAGATAACCATGTCTGACCTACAAAGAATGAAACCGGAAAGCAACAACACCCCCAGATTCTATGGACTACCTAAAGTACACAACCCAGACATCCCACTCAGACCCATAGTAACAGAAAACAGGACACTGAACTTATTCACAAAGACGGCATACTTAAACTACTAGACCTGTGCCTCACAACACACTTCACATTCAACAACCAGATATATGAACAAATTAACGGAACACCCATGGGCTCACCGATCTCCGGACTGCTAGCAAACGCAGTTATGCAAAGGTTAGAAAAAACAGTTTTACCGCAACTACAACCCAAACTATGGATCAGATACGAGGACGACACCTTTGTAATAATTAAAAACACAGACATAGAGAACACAGACCGGATCATCAACGCCACGCTCAGATGTAATGGTACAAAGAACATCGAACGGAGAATTCACCACGAAGGTATACAGAAAAGCCACACACACAGACCAAGTCCTGAACTATGAAAGCAACCACCCCAACACACACAAACGAAGTTGCATCAGGACATTATTCAAAAGGGCCACAACACACTGCAGCACACCTGAACTACAAAAAGAGGAAGAAGAACAAGGTATACAAGGTATTCAACAAAAACGGATACCCACGCAATTTCGTTAACAGATGCCTCAGAGAAAGACAACAAAATGAGGACATCCCACAACCCAAAGGACTGGCCACACTCCCATACATCAGGAGCATTTCTGACCTGACAGCCAGATGGCTGCAACCACTAGGACTCATAACAGCACACAAACCAACAGCCACTCTCAGACAACAACTCACCGGGACAAAGGACCCGATATCCAGCATGAGCAAAAGCAACGTAGTGTACAAAATCCCATGCAAGGACTGCACAAAACACTACGTAGGACAAACAGGAAGACAGCTAACAACCCTCATCCATGAACACCAACTGACCACGAAACGACACGATCAGCTATCCCTAGTAGCCATACACTCAGATGACAAACAATATGAATTCGATTGGGACAACACCACCGTTATAGGACAGGCCAAACAGAGAACAGCCAGGGAATTCCTAGAAGCATGGCCTTCATCCACGAATTAGATCAACAGACGCATCGATATAGACCCTATATACCGGCCACTGCAGCGGACAACTACTGACAACCGGAAGCGGCAGATTCAAACCAATATAAATGCCGGAGGAATCCGCACAGAAGCGCTTCACAGGAGGTTCCCAAGCACTGAAGATTTCACCTAGAAAGGGGACAAAAGATTTGCAAGAAAAACTCCCAGATTGGCGAACAGAACCACAACAGACAAATCTACCATACTACCCTTGTCAACATTCCAGGTCATTTCATCAAGAAGGTTAAATGCTCCTCTTAAATACGTAACGCGTGAATCAGCAGCTTCTATTTGCAGCAGCGGGATCCCTGTGAGATTGGACAGGCAGACGGCCAGGAAGGGAAGTTCCCATCTGAAAGTCTGACTTCCTAAATAGGTAGAGTTAAGGCTCAAACGCAGTGGACCCAGACACGGGGATTACTGAACACATGAACGGGTAGTGGTTAAACCGGAGATGCTAGACGTGTCCTCCACCACTGAATAATCGGCAGTATCCGGTGGCTTGGTAACATCCATTATTCAATCTCTCTTGGCAATTTAGAGCTGAGGGGAAAGACGTTAGGGTTGTTACATGCTCCTCTTGCAAGATGTGGGATTGAAGGGTTATCACTGGTGTCCCTGCTGACTCTGGCTGTGAGAAGTGCACCCAAATCCAAATCCTCACGGATTACGTTAGACAACTGGAGCTGGAGCTGGATGAACTTCATATCGTTCAGGAGGCTGAGAGGTTAATAGAGAGGAATTAAGGGGAGATAGTCACATCTAAGGTACAGGATAAATATAGCTGCGTGACCGTCAAGAGATGGAAAGACAATAGGCACACAGTGAAGGGACAGAATGCGGCCGTTTCTCTCAATAAGATTTATAAAATTTTTGAGTACTATTGGGCAGGGCAGCAACCTATCGGGGAAACGACAAGTTCCTGGCGCTGAGCCTGGTTCTGTGGCTCAGAAAAGAATCGGGAAAAATATGGAGAGCAATAGTGATAGAAAATACAAAGGTGAGAGAAACAGAGGAAATTCTGTGGTTGTGAGCGAGGCAGCCCTCTGGTATGTTGCCTGCCGTATGCCAGGATCAGGGATGTTTTGGATAGAGTCTTCAGGATTCTTAAGGGGGAGGAAAAGCAGCCAGAAGTCGTTAAGCACATCGGTACCAATAATATTTGGTGGGAAAGGAATGAGGAGCTGAGAAAGAGAGTTCAGTTGGAAGCTAGCATGCAGGATGAGCAATGTAGTAATCTCAAGATTGCTTCCGGTGCCACGTGCTAGTGAGACGAAGGAAAGAGAGCGAATGCAGCTGAACACGTTGCTGCAGAGTGAGAAGGAGGGATGGCTTCAGATATTTTTATCATGGGGATACCTGTTGGGGAATGTGGAATCTGTAGAAAAAGGAAGGGTTTCCCCCTAAACTGAAAGGCGAGGGGATTGCAAGAGTGTTTTGGGAAGATTTAAAATACACTGGAAGGGGCAGGGGGGTGATTTGGGAACCACAACTACAGATTGGGTGAGGAATTAGATGGTAACCAGCCAGTTGCAGTATGCAAAGACTCAGTGAGTACGCGTTGGTACTTCATAAGGCAAAGGTGCAGTAAAAGTGACGGTTGACGTATGTCGACCTTTATTCAAGAAGTATCATGATTAAAGATGACGAACTCAAGAGTATGGATCAGTACTTGGAACTATAAAGTTGTCACTATTACAAAGACTTGGATATCACAGAGGCATGAATGGTTTTTGGATGTTCCAAGTTTTAGATATTTCATAAGCAATGATGGTGCGTGGTGTTGGGTTGTGTGAGGGGAGAGTGAAGGTAAAAGATGTGGAGGAGTAGCATTGCTAATCAGGAATTGTATCACAACTGCAGAGCGAGAGAAGTCGAGGAGGGTTTGGCTCCAGAGTCACTTTGTTTTGAAGTCAGAAACAGGAAAAGAGCAGTCACTTTATTGGAAGTATTTTTACAGGCCCCTCAAAAGCAACAAACAGGCAGAGGAGCAGATTGTGAGGCAGATTTTCAAGAGTTGCAGAAGTAAGACAGTTGTTGTCACGGGGACTTTAAATTCTATGATATTGAATGGAAACTCCTTAATTCAAATTGTTTGGAATTAGCATTATTTGTCAGTTGTGTTCAGGAAGAATTCCTTGTGCAATGTATAGATAGACTAACCAGACGGGAAGCCACATTAGATTTGGTGCGAGGCAATGAAACATGTCACATGTCAAATCACTCGGGGGGAGAGCATTTTAATGATAGTGATCACAAGTCCCTAACATTTACTATACCCATCGAGTGGAATAGTGGCAGACGGTATGGCAAAGTATTCAATTAGGCGAGGGAGAACTACAACTTCATTTGGCAGTAACTGGGGCTCCTAAATTGTGAATTGATA
The DNA here is from genome assembly GCF_020745735.1 of Hemiscyllium ocellatum. Taxonomy (NCBI): domain Eukaryota; kingdom Metazoa; phylum Chordata; class Chondrichthyes; order Orectolobiformes; family Hemiscylliidae; genus Hemiscyllium; species Hemiscyllium ocellatum. The sequence continues at coordinate 530,013 of NW_026867552.1, forward strand.
TTCCCAGGGAAGTGAACACTAAAAATGTGGAGGTTGGTTAGGAAACACATGCTCATAGTGTTAGGAAGGTTTGCAACACCGAGGCAAGGAAGGAGTAGTAGATTGAAAGAACCTTGGGGGACAGGGGATGTGTAACATCTAGTCAAATGGAATAAAAGAAGCTTACTTAATGTTGATGAGGCAGGCATCCCTCAGGACTTTGAAGGATTACAACGGAGCCAGGATGGAACTGAAGCATGGACTTAAGAGAGATAGAAGGGGACGTGAAAAAAAGTGTTCGCGGGTAGGATTAAAGAAAATCCTCAGGCGTTGTACACTTATGTGAGGAACAAGATTATGGCCAGAGTGAGGGTATAGTTGATCAGGGATAGTGGAGTTATTTTGTGCCTGAAACTGAAGGAAATAGGGAGCTCCTTAATGAATAATTTGCTTCAGTGTTCACGACTGAGAGTGTCCTTAACGGTTGTGAGGACAGAGTGAAATGACTGATGTGATTGAACAGCTTAATGTTATGAAGGAGGATGTTAAGAAGAAGGATTGGTTAATTCCCTGGGCTGAACGGGATATAACAGAAGTTATGAGAGATAGCGTGAGAAGAGATATCTGCATCATTGGTGATAATCGTTGCGTCCTCACTGTCCACTGGAGCACTGCCATATGATTGGAGGATGGCAAATGTTGTTCAAGAAATCGAGAAGGGTTTATCCTCGGAATTAAAGACAAGTTAGTCTTACATCATTGGTGACCGAAATATTGGAGATGACACAGAGAGACAAGGTTTTAGATGACTTTAAAATCATAGTTTGATTTGACATAGTCATCACGGTTTTGTGTGGGACAGGACTGCCTCACAAACGATGCCTTTGACAATGTGAAAAAACACATGTTGCTGAAGGTAGAGCAGTGGGTATGTTGTCCAAGGCTTTTAATGACGTTTTCCATGGTCGTCTCATTCTAGAACTAAGGAGGAAGAGCTGTCTGTCTGTCTGGAAACAGTGTTGGCTAGCCGACAGGAGACAGAGTGCTGTGGTCATTGGAAGCTATTCACCAGGAGCTTTATGGCCAGTGGTGTTCACAGGAATCGGATTTTGCTCCTCTGCCCATTGTGATTTCAACAAATTACTTGGATGAGGAAGTAGATCCGTGAGTTAGTAATTTGCCGATCATACGAAGTTTGAGGAAATTGGGGATGGTGTGAAGGACTACTATAGTTTGCAGCGGGCTTTGACAGGACGCAGAACTGGCTGATAAGTGGTTGGTGGAGTTCAACCTGGAAAAGTGTGCCGTGATTCGCATTGGAAGGTCCAATTGGAATGGAGAATATAGGGTATAAGACCGGAATGTTGACAGTGTGAATCAACATCCACATGTCTGTCGATCCTTCAAAGTTGCCACCAAAGTTGATAGAGCTGTTAAGAGGGCACATCGAATGGAGAACATAGAACAGCGAACATTGCAGCGCAGTACAAGCCCTCGACATTGCACCGACCTGAGAACCAATCGGAAGCCTATCTATCCTACACTGCTCTATTTTCATCCATACGTTTATCAGTGACCATTTAAATGCCCTTAAAGTTCGCGAGCCGACTACCGTTGAAGTCAATGCGTTCCAAGCCCCTACTACTCTCTGAGTCACGAAACAACCTCTGTCATCTGTCCTATATCTATCATCCCGCAATTTAAAGCTATGTTCCCCTCGTGCTAGTCATCACCATTCCAGCAAAACGACTGTCTAAACTTCCGATTACATTATATGTCTCAATTATTTCAACTCTCAGCCTTCTTCTCTCGAACGAAAACAGCGTCAAGTCCCTCAGCCATATCTCATAATACTTTCCCTGCAGAACAGGCAACATCCTATTCAATCTCTTCTGCACCTTTTCCAAAGCTTCGACATCCTTCTTAGTTCCGAAATACTGTCCCACTACCAATAAAAACTGACACACCGCATGTCTTCTTAATTAAGCCCTATAAACCTGGCTGGCAACTTTCAGGGATCTATGTAATGGACACCGAGATCACTCTGCTCATCTACACGACCAAGAATCTTACCATTAAACAAGTAAATTTATTCATGATGCCCCTATCAAAGATAATCAATTCCCACGTATCGGCATTAAACTTCATTTGTCGCCAATCAGCTCAGCTCCGCAGGTTTTCTGTGTAGCATCATTCTGTACTATCCACAACTCCACTGAAGTTATTGTTATCCCCAAATTCACTAACCCATTTTTCTCTGTGCTCATCTCGGCAATTTATAAAAATGATAAGCAGCAGTAGCTCCAGAATAGATCTTTGCAGTACACCATGATTAATGTAACTCCAGGATGAACAATTCCCATCAATGACCACTCTCTGTCTACTTTCAATCGACAATCTCTGACTAATTTGTCCTCAATCCTACCCTCTGTATTTTGTGCAGTAGATTATTGTGGGGAAACAGTAGCATTATTGAAATCCATATGCACCATATAGACCGCTTTACCCTAATCCACCAATTTGGTCACCATCTCAAATAAATCAATACTGTTTATGAGGCACGACCTCCCTTTGCAAAACCATGTAAACTATCCCTAATCGATTTATTCCTCTCGAGATGATTATAAATCCTCTCTTTTATAATCTTTTTCCTAAACGATACACAAACAAAGTACATTACTGTCCCTGGTTTGTCCATGTCTCCAAAATGGCCATAACATCGAAGTCTCAGGTATCAACCTCTGCAGCAGGTTCATCCACCTTATTCTGGATGCTTCTGGCATTGAAGTAGACTCTCTTCAGACCACCTTTCTGCTTGCCGGTGAACTCTTGCTGCCTTAAAACCATATTTCTGACCTCACTACTTTCAACCTCTTGCCATTGCACTACATTCCTGATGAAGGGCTCTGACCCGAAACGTAGAATTTCCTGTTCCTTTGATGCTGCCTAGCCTGCTGTGCTTTAACCAGCAACACATTTGCAGCTCTGATCTCCAGCATCTGCAGACCTCACTTTTTACTACAACTACAATTTAGGTTGGATTTCATTAGGAGGGGGATTGAGTTTAAGAACTGTGGCATTACTCTGCTGTTCTATGGATCCCAGGTTCAACAAACGAGGAATATTGTATTCAGTTTTGGTCGCCTCATTACAGGAATGATGTGGAAGCTTTAGCCAGGTTGCAGAAAGTTTGACGGAGCTCAGGCTTTTCTCCTTTGGATCGAAGAAGGATGATCGGTGACTTAATAGAGGTGTGCAAGATATTGAGAGGTAGAGATAGCCAGAGGCTTTTTTTCCCAGGGTGGAGATATCTTTCATGAGGGGGCATAATTTTAAGCTGTTTGGAAGAAGTTGAAGGGGAGATGTCAGAGGTAGGTTCTTCACACAGATAGTGGTGGGTGCCTGGACTGCACTGCCATCACTGGTAGTAGAGCCAGATACATTAGGGACATTTAACCGACTCTTAGATAGGCACATGGAAGTTGACACAATGAAAGGTCTGTCGGTTTGTTTGATCTAAGTGTATGATAAAAGGCTGGGAAAGCATCGAGGGCCGATGCTGTATAGTAATATGTTCTATGTGTAACAAACTTGTGAGGCATGATCTCCCACGCACAAAGCCATAATGCCTATTCTTAATGAAAACCTGTCTTTCAAAAGGCTTGAGTATCTTAACTGTCAGAAGCTAACCTTACCAACACAGATGTTTAACTTACTGCTCTGTACGTCCAAGGATGTTCTTCATAGCCCTTCTTTAATAAGTGCACACATTCGCTACCGTCCAGTCTTCCGGGAGTTCACTCGTGGCTAACAACGATGCAAAAATATCAGCTAGTGCTACCATAATTTCTTCGCTTTTAATTGATTAATTGGTGTCATTGGCAACCACATTATACACTAGGCAACATTGGCTTGTAAATTTGGCACTGGGCTAGTTTCATAAATAAGTAATCTCGCAAATTTTGCGATTCCACATAATGTTTTTCTCTCGACAGAGTCAGATCATATGGTGGACGGGTGAAAGGCAACAGCTTGTGTGGGTATCTGAACAACAACTCATAAAACAGTCTTCTATATGAAGAAAAACATCTCTGATACATTTTCAGTATTCTAAATGCGATAGACAGAGTTTAATGCTCCTCCAATAAATGAATCATATCACTGAAAATGAATGCAATTGCCTCAGACTTTGGATGTACTCTGAGGAAGGAGATATTTATGGAATATTCCCCTTCCTTTGGTTGTTTACTTTTCCATCTTCAGTCACAGCTGGAATTGTAGAAAAGAGCTTTGATCAGGTACATTTTTACAGAAGCACTGTAGGTTCAAATGCAGCAAGACAAAGAGAACAATCAGGCTTGTGTCACACCGTGTTCAGTAAATTCCTAATTCCAACAAAATGAAATCAAAACACTACCCGCTGCCACGACCTTGATGCTCATTGACAATCCCATCACTGACTGCTGCACAAGTAAAATCCTGTGTTGCCCATTCATTTCCAGATGAACCCGAATAACAGCATTTATCCTGGTGCTATATCAGCAGATCAGAGGCTGGGAATCCCATTTCATGTACAATGTCACACATCCAAAATGATACATCACTGATTAAATACAATCGTTGCCATTGAGAATGGACCATTAACATTGTCCATAACAATATAAAATTAGCTGACAATACAAATAGTAAAACGATGGATTTCCTTCCACTCTCCACTTCTGAGGGCCCGAAGACTCCTGCGCTCTCTCGAGGCTATTAAGATGTTTCTGACAGTGAAAGCATTCGGAAACAGAATCAAGACAAATGGAACACATGGTGTCGGTATGTAATGCAGAAAATCAATTATTGTCCAGAGCAATGTCATGGCAATAGCCGCTTCTATATAACAAAACCAGCGAGCCCTCTGAAGAGTGTACATGCTTTCACACATGAAGTACCAGAAAATATTCTTCAAGCAGCTCAGTGCGGTCACTGTTCCCAGAACGACAGCTGCAGTCTCTCATTTCACTATTTATGTTTCAGCTTCTGGCAACAAATGGCGACAAATCGATCAAAGGTGAAAGTGACAGTGAATCAGACAGAACAGTCAGTGGCTGCATAAAGCAGGATCGCGTGGATATTACACACAGGGATGGAGTACAGGAAATAAAACTGCTCCCGATAAACAATCAGAATGAGTCACAATACCACGTCGAGGTCAATGACTAGTAGATCCGCTACTGCCATGGCCTCCATGTAGAGACTGACAGATCCAGAGAGAAAGAAGATGAGGATCGCCATGATATTACCTGTGAGGGTGAGAGGTAAAATTTTAATTGAATAATTAGTTGAATTTAAAGATGACATTTAATCTTGCAACGCAACGAATAGAAATATTGGCCCAGCAAGCAGATGACGGGCAGCACAGTGAATCAATGGTAATCAGTGTTGTCTTACAGCACCATGTATCGCGGTTAGATTTCAATCTTGTGCGACAGTTCCGCATTTCAAGAATCCGCTGCGCAGACAGATTGGCCATAAACAACGTTGATTAACTGTGGTAGCGGTTGGTCTTGGTGGGATACAGTTCGTAGAGTCGTTGTTGCTTCGATGGGCTGAATGGCTTTCTCAAACGTTGTTGGCATTCTAAGAATATTCTGCATTATACGGTCCTCGTTAAATGACTGTTACTTTATTCACAGAACAACAACTGAGAAAGTCTGTCTTCTCTATGCCCTCGACAATGATTTGTTCTCAAAATTCCACCATTTTAGCACACCTCCCAGAAATCGACAACCACGGAGTATTCAGTTGCCTCTCTGTGTTCTCTGAGTATTGTTTTCAAACTCTGAATTATTCTAATGAACTAGGGCAAGAAGACACCGAGAATTGTGTTTAGTGATCGAATACGATAATGGACAGGATAATTCACAGGAACAGTGAGTTCCTGTTGTGATATTATACCAATTCATAATCGTTTCCACGACGTACTGATTGCCAATCCTTATGATTGCACTTTCAATAAAGCTTTTCAAAAGTGATCAGCTCATTTGTTTTCCTGATTTCTGCTTTGAGCTTCTGAACTTTAAGTTCATGTAGGGATCTCCTTACTTCACAGTCAGTGTTCACATTCCGCTTTGGAAAAGTGAGTGTATGCGTTATCCATGGTTTGCTGTGATTCCCATTAAAACTCAGAATTCACAAGACACATTTCAAAGAATTGTCTATAACTTTCAGTTAATGTTATGGCAGCCATTTCTTGGTAAAACACAAAACCAGCGCCTCTCATCGATTTAGATTTTTTTTGTTTTGGGGAATGAAGGACTGACCTGAGAATCTGAAAGTGATCACACTTCAGGTCATAGCACTGGAATTGTGTATCACAGAAAGAGGCCCAACATTCTAACTCATCTGTGCTGACCGGAAAACTCAAATTAATCCAAAAGCATATGCCAGCAATTCGCCCAAACATCTGCAAAACCTCCAATTTATGCAGTCATGCAGATGCATTATGGGGATTGCAATTGCACCAATCTCCACCAACCCATCACGAAGCCGACTCTATTCATTCACACCCTGCCCCCTCCAACCTCTTTATCTGTACCTCTCCTGCCCCACCACAAACGCTGAAGAAGAATTACACCCGAAACGTTGACTTTTCCACTTCCTGATGCTGTTTAGCATTCTGTGTTCTTTCAGCCTCCCGCCATTCCATACACACAGCACGCTCTGCGTGAAAAAAGTCCCTGATGTTACTTTTAACGATGTCAACTTACAGCTTAAAAAATATTTCCTCTACTTTTCAATTTCTTACCACTGGGAAATAGACCATGGCTGGTCACTTTATTCGTCTCTGTCATTTTTGTTTTGCAAACAAACATCTACAAGGTAATCCTCAGCATTCAATGTTGCAGGGAGTAAACCTCCAGACTTTCCTGATAGCTTAAATACCTCCAACTTGTAAATGTTAACCGAAACCTTAACACCACGATATTAAATGTGTCCATTAGTATCGCAGTTTTGAGGCTTTATGACTAAAACATGATATAAAAATTGAATTCTCAGTAAACAGCTTGAACTGAAAATATTTGACTTGAAATACAGCAGAAATCCTGCATAATTCAGGGAATTCTCAAACAGCGACCTATTCAGTTGTTTGCAAACTTCTACCGTATCTATAGGTTTCATCTGGCCATACTGGTTTCCTCCCAGAGACCAGAAATGAGCACGTTAGGTGGCAAAGGTTTGCAAAATGAGGGGACAGGATGGAGAGATGTTCTGCACTTCACAGTGTTGGCGCAAACTCGATAAGCTAAATATCCACTTTCTGCACTCTTAGTATCCTATCCTATGTGAACCTATTCTAATAAATAAAAAGAAATGAAACTGCAAATCACACTGTAGAATTTAAATTTGAAACAATATTTTATGTTCGTGCAAAATGGCCTGCGAAGTCCAGGGGAAAAGTCTTCAAGAAGAAGTGCCCTCACTTTCAACACTAATCCTGATGAGACTGGACAGCAGGTTACTATACAGCAATTCCTGCAGCAACGAGGAGTCAGAGGAGAAGTAAAGAAAATTAGTGGAGTAAACTCATGATGTGACTATTCAGCTTTTAACACTTCAGTTTTTGTTAGTGAGTATATAAGCACTGTTAATAGCCGCCAAAATGTCCTATTCTCCCTTACTTTCATCAACCTTCTTTCACTTAACCATGAGACGTATGAGCAGAATGGTGCAACTTGGTCTATCGAGACTGTTCCATAATTCAGTGAGATTCTGATCGTCCGCAAACCCACTTCCTGCCCATTTCCCAAAAGCCTTGATTCCTTTCTTGATTAATAATGTGTCTACCACAAATTAGTAATTTGCCTGACTCTTTTGCAACAGCTTTGTGTAGTGAAGAATTCTACAGACTACTGGCTTTCAAGAGGAGATCCCTCTTCATCTCTGTCTGAAATTGGTCTCTGTTCTTAACACTTTTCAAACGTAAACAAAAGAGAACTGAAGCTAGAATAGCTTATCTATCGGAAACGTTGCACGATTTGATACACCATCCTAAGTAAAGGCTGTTCCAATCCAGTAACAGCACATAAACACACCCCTCGGCAACAAAGAAAATTGAAATGCAGATTCTTACAGGCAGGAGAGAACACGAAGTGAATTTTTTGTCAGATTGCAGCACAGGAACATGCATCACTTGCTTCGAAGGTCACCTTGAATGCCATTGAAACATTAGGGAGGCAGGGCGGGATAAATTCAGGCATTAGTTAACACCGCTTTCAGGATGTCAAATGCCTTTGGACAGATTGTTATCCCCTGAAACTTATGCATTTCTTCAATAATTCTGTGATTGAATTTGTCATACGACTAACATTTAGTACAAAGTTATGATAAACCTCTCTCAATTCCAGAAATCGTAGTACTGCTGCCTTTGTCCGTTCTATGGGAAACTCCCGAATAACTTTTGTTTCAGTATTCTATAGGGTTATCTTTCCATGCCCAGTAACATAGCCCAGGAACGTAACTTGGGCTTTGTCGAAATCAGTCTTCGCCCTATCTATCATCACGTTTACCTCCAAAATTTGATCAAATGATTCCAACAAATTCTGAAAATAATCCTTCCATCTATGACGAGAAATCAACAGGTCATCGATTTGTAACAAGCAATTAGAAAATACTGGAATTTCTTCATTGATTAATCTTTTAATTATGATTGGAAAAGTTTTCCTAACAAACAGCATCATTTTAAATTGATACAGACCAATTGGTGTTCCGGAAACCAAAATTGTCTTCACTCTTTCAGGTAAGGTTACCTGTCAGTATCGTCTGAGTAAGTTCAACTAATAAATATAAGTTTATTTTCCTATCTTCTGAATACAGTATTCTAAACGGATCGGATATGAATCAGACTTCGTAATCAAAAGGGAAAATTCTGGAAAATCTTAGCAGAACTGGCAGCATCTGTAAGGAGAGAAAATGGCGTTTTGCGTCTAACTGACCATTTGTCAAATCTTGTAAGGAAGCGTGTCTTAGGAAATACCTTGTCGGTTAGACTCAAAATGTCAGCTCTTTTCTCTCCTTACCGAAGTGTCCAGACCTACTGAGCTTTCCACATTTTCTCTTTTGGTTTCAGATGCCAGCATCCGCAGTAATTTGCTTTTCTCCAGACTTTGCAATCATTAACTTTGCAATAGTCCACACATAACCGTTGAGTACCAACTCGTTTTTCATATCATTACTGTAGATGAACTCAAGTCCCTGCAAGGAATTTTGATTTTCTTGCCTTGGAGAACGTGTTCAATCATATCTTCTTTCAATCTGAGACATCTTTAGAATGTTAAGTCTATTAGAATATTTCTTTCTTGGAACAGCATTTCCTATACCTTCATCATACATAATTAAATAACTACTTTCCTGTCTATTCCCACGTATCTCCACGTGCATTAGTGATAACTCTTTCAGATCATTTCAATTTTCCTCTGCAAGGCAACTTAACAGTTTATCGCAATTTTTGATACCTTCCTCATTGTCGAGTTTAATTTGAGGAATGCCAAATTCAGAATCGTCTGAACTTGGTTCTGCACTCTGCTGCACTCAGTAAACTTTCCGTGTTTCTGTTCCTTGTCTTTCAAAATAACTTTAGTGCATGTTCACATGACACAATCTGTCAGATTTATTTCTATCTGGAGTCTTGATCAAATAGTTTACCTCACCCAGTCTCCTTTCGACTTGATAACGTCCACTAGTCCTTGCTTTTTGCTATTCACCCAACACTGGAAGAAACATTAAAATTATGACTCCATTAACAAACTTGTGAGTTTTTGATTTCTTGCCTGCTTCCTGATTCATGATATACTGTGATAGTTGCAAATGTTGTCTAGCCGACTCCACTGCTCTAATTAACCAATCCTTAAATTGGAACGTGGTCGAAAAATGTGGTCTACCTCACAAATTTCTCCTGAATTAACTTTAGTGGTCCTCTCACCTCATGCCAAAAACGAATTGAAATGGATTGTGTTTGCTCGATTCATTTGGTGCATGTGTATTGGCAGAAAGGAAAAACATGATTATTTTGCTCCAAACATCTGGATAATGTTGAGTACATGCCTCTAACGTATTGTTTCACGTCTAATGCCACCTTTCCTCCTGCAGTTCTGCATATTACGATTGCATCTGGATTGCTTCATTCCGAAACTGTCCCTAACTTCCCTGAATAATTATGATGGTACATCTGATTGGAACTCTGTCGGTCGTCCTTCTGTCATGAAACATGTGAGCTATTCTTCTATAATACTTTTTGATGTGATATTGCGCAATGGAATGGGCTCAGGAAATCTAGTGGACAAGTCTTATTGTTAAGGAATACTAATTACCACTTTTTGTTGCACGTAGGGATCTGACATAATCCATTAGAACCATTGTTCAGTGTGCTCCCGGGGTAGGACAGCGGGATACCCTCTTAATGATGTTGACTTTATTACTATTTCCGTTTTTCTAATGTGTTATATGTCTGGCAAAATTCAACTGCATTATTATGCCGTCCAGGCAAGTAGATATTTCAATGTTATTTTAGTTTGAGTTTGCTTATCCCTAAATGGCCTTCTGCTGGTAATTAATGCGATAGCCACAGCACCTTCTTTCCATAACCCACTGGTAATGCCACTTGATGAATTTCTGGCCATTATTGAAATGCCTGGACATGTGATGGTTTCCATTTTCTCATCAAGATATCATTTTTAAAATTGCAACATTCAGGGATACAGTCAGTATCTTTTTGCGGTTTTAGTTATTTTCATATAATTGATACGAATTTCAATCCTTCTGTTGTTTCAGTCAGTTAAATTATCTAAGGTAAAAATATGCACTTTGCCCTACACCTGTCCATGTTTTGTCTCAACCATTTGATCGAACATGGTTTCAGACAATTCAATTTCAACATCTTTATCAGTATTCTTTGAATGCTCTTCGTTTTATTTTTGTTTTGATTGGTGACTTTGCGACCTTTTTAACCACACAGTCAGATAATTCCCAAAATGTATTTCCTGCAACAACCTTTGTTGGCCGTATTTTACACTGGTGTTTCAATAACGGAAGGCAGCACTCCTGTCTCTGACCAAGCTATTTCCTTACTAAGGACGAATTGTATTCCTGGTGTCGAGATGTTTTTTTTCCAATACGCCTGCCACCAGTGCCCCACTTTTCATTTGACCCTCTACCCTCACAGTACATCTTGGAACACTTTTTCGTCTCACTATTAATTCCACATACTGGCACGTTTTCTGGAAATAGTCCTTCTGAGTTACACATGTCAGCATCTCTCAACATGAAAGATTAACTTGATCCTGTATCTCTTAATACTGTATCATCTATTGGCTGTTCCTGACTTATGTGAGTTAACCTTACCTTCGAACATAAATGCTTTTCGAAGATCTGGCACTTCTTCCTTACCCGATGTCGATGACTTTATTGCAGTGGAAACATCGGAGCTATTAAACTTCAATTTCCCCTTCATGGCTTTCCATTTTACATGGACTTGCTTGAAGTCTACTAAATCATGAGAGGTATAGAGAAGGTGGAGAGCAAGGAGCTTTTCTTCCCAAGGAGTTGGGGCCTCAATTATTGGGGTTACGAGTTCAAGGTGGAGGGAAAGTATTAAGGGAGTTATGCGTGGAAGGGTCATTAAGCAGAGCGTGAAGGGTGCCTGAAACGCTGTGACAGCGAAGGTGTTGAGACAGCCATGACAGTGTGATTTAAGATGTATCTAGATACATATACGAATGGGCAGAGAGCAGAGGGATACAGATGCTTCGTAAATAACTGACAGGTTTACGTCGAGGATCTGGATTGTCATGGGTTTGCAGCCTGTTCCTGTGCTGACGTTTTCTTTGCTCTTACCACTTTTGAAACGGAAACAAAAGCAGAATTTTGAATAACTTAAGGATAGGAAAAGTTGCATGATTTGGTGCATCAACCGAATTAAGGCGTGTTCCAATTCAGTAAAAGCCCATATGCCTGCCCCTTGGCAAAAAATGAAAATTAAATGTAGATTCTTATAGGCAGGAGGGAATAACATGCAAAGAGATGTCTTGTAAGATTACAGCACTTGCATCAGTAGATACCTGGAACGGTACTGCAAAATTGAATTGAATTGAATTGAATTGAACTTATTGTCACTGAGCCGAGTCACAGTGAAAAGCTCTGTCTTGCGAACAATGCAGGTAGATCACAGAGTGAGCATAGTTAGTAAATAACAGGAAAATGGGGGCAAAAACAAAAAGACAAGTACAGGCAAAGTTTACAAGTTCGTAAGTCCATTCACTATTCTAACAACAGTAGATTAGAACCTGTTATGAAACCGCATTGTGCGTGTATTCATGCCGTTGAATATTTTTAAAAATACCAAGTTGGGATGGATCTTTAAGAATGCTGGCGGCCTTTCCTTGACAGCAGGCCTGGTAGATGCATTCTATAGATGAAACGTTGGCCTTTGTGATTGCCTGGGTCGAGTTCACCAGTCTCTGTAACCGTCTCCGATCTTGAATGGTGCAGTTGCCATGCCATACAGTGAGCATCCAGGCTGAATGCTCTCGATGGCGCAACCATAAAAGTTTCCGCAAAAGCCCTTCATCAGGAGTAGAGCCCGGGTACCTGAAGAGTGAAGAGATGAATAAGATAGGGTGTGGGGTGGGGAGTAAGTAACATAGTTTACAATAGGTGAATGGGGGTTGGGGTGGAGGTATAGGTCAGAGGGGCGGCTGGGGGAAGTTAGCAATGAGTACAATGGGTGAATGTGGGTGGAGGTGAAGGTGATGGGTCATAGACGAGGGCGGAGTGGATAGGTGGAAAGGAAGACAGGCCAGTATGACAGGTCATAGGGACGCTACTGAGCTGGAAGGTTGGAGCTGGGGTGAGGTGCGGGAAGGGAAAATGTGGAAAATGGTGAAATCCACATTGATGCCATAGCGTTGAAGCAATCCGAGGTGGACGATGAGGCGCTCTTCCTCCAGGAGTCAGGTGGTGAGTGAGCGGCAATGGAGGAGGCCCAAGACCTGCATGTCCTCGCCAGACTGGGAGGGGTTTGAAATGTTCGGCCACAGGGTGGTGGGGTTGATTGGAGCGGGTGTCCCGGAAATGTTCCCTAAAGTGCTCTGCTAAGAGGCGTCCAGTAACCCCAATTTACAGGAGACCGCATTGGGAGCAACGGATACAATAAATGATATCGATGGATGTGCAGGTAAAATTTGATGCATGTGGAAGGCTCCTTTGCTGCCTTGGATAGAGGTGAGGGATGCTGCCTGTCATGCTGTCCTTTTCCAGCACCACTCTAATCTCAACTCTGGTTTCAGCATGTGCAGTCCTTGTTTTTTATCTAACTTTTAAAACTGGCAAGAATATTTCCCATTATATCAAATTTCCTCAGCTGATTTCCACATGAAGTTTCCAAAATTAGGGATGATTAATATCGGGAATGAGCTAGCACAGCTTTCAGGATGTCAAATGCCTTTCGACAGTTTGTTTTCCACTGAAACCTTTGGCATTTCTTCAGACATTCTGTGATTGAAATTGCTACACTACTAAAATTTGGTACGAATTTCCGATAAAACCTACTCAATTCTATAAACCGTAGTACTGCTTTCTTTGCCGATGGGAACTGCCCAATAACATTTGTTTCAACATTCGTTCGGGCTATCTGTCCAGGTCCATTAATATAGCCCAAGATCATAACTTGGGATTTGCAGAATTCACTCTTCACTATACTTATCAACAAGCCTAACTCGCAAAGTTGATCAAATAATAACAACAAATTCTGAAAATGATCCTTCCATGTTAGAGTAGAAATCAGCAAGTCATCGGTATACACCACTGAATTAGGAATTGCTTCAATGATTAATCTTTGAAATGTGACTGGTGCTCTTTTCATGCCATAAGGCATCACTTTGAATTGATACAGAACACTTGCTGTTACGCAAATCAAAATTTTCTTCTCTGTTCCAGGTAAGGTTACCTGCGTGTCATCGGAGTAAGTCCAACTAAGAAATACAAGTTACTTTTCCCATCCTACAAATGCAATATTCCAAACGTGGAATTGGGTCTGAATCAGACTTGGTACTCATGGAGTTTGCGATAGTCCACAAATAACCATTGGATACCAACTGGTTTTTTGCACCATTACTGTAGGTGAGCTCCAGTCTGCGCAACTCAATTTGATCTTGTTGGCTTGGAGAATATATTCAAGCATTATTTTTTTCAATCTGTGAGATTTTCAGAGTGTTAAAGCTATTCGGATGTTTCTGATTTGGAACAGCCTTTCCTATAACAATGTCATGCATGATTAAATTATTAATTTCTGTCTATTCCGACGTATCGCCCCATGCAATAGTGAAACTCTTTCAGGTCATTTCATTTTTCCTCTGCAAGCTAACTCAATACTTTAACCCGAGTTTTGATACTTGCCTCACTGTCTAATTTAGTTTGAGGAATGCCAAATTCAGACCCGTCTGGCCTTTGTTCCTGAGTCTGTTTTATTTAGTAAAACATATTCTTTTTCCGTTGCTTGCCCATCGAAATAACGTTGAGCATGTTCACATACACACTGCGAGATTTCGGGTTTTCTGGAGCCCTTATCAAATATTTCACCTCACCCAATCTCCTTTCGACTTGATAAGGTCCACGAATCCTTGCTTTTAACTTTTCACCTATCACTGGAAGAAACGCGAACACTTTATCTCCGTTAGCAAACTTGCGAGTTTTTGATTTTATGTCTGCTTCCTGTTTCATGATATACTGCGATATTTTCAAATGCTGTCTCGCCAACACCACAGCTCTAATTAACCATTCCCTATTATTTGCACATAGTCCAAATATGTGATCTCTGAATTCTAACTTACCAATACCTCCTTAATTTATTCATCCTCTCGCCTCATGCCAAAAATGAATGGGAATGGACTGAATATGGTCGATTCATTTGGTGCATCTGCAAAGGCAATGCATATAAACAGAATTCGTTAATCCCAATCATCTGGATAGTGTTGAGGACAATCCGTTAACATGGTGTTTCACGTCTGATGTCACCTTTCTCTCTGCTATTCTGCATAGTACGCAGTGGATTTGAATTGGTTTATTCCTAAATTGTCCATAATTTCCCTGAATAATTGCCATGTTGTTTCCGACACTCCATCAGATTGTAACTCTATGGGTAGTCTGTATCTCATGAAATATTTGAGCAAATCTTCTACAATCCTTTTAGGTGTGATATTATGCATTGTCATGCTCTCAGGAACACCTATACAATGTATTCACCAAAAACGGATACCCGTGCAATTTCATCAACAGATGCCTAAGGGAAAGACGACGGAAAGAGGACATGCCGCAACACAAAGGACGAGCCACACTACAATACATCAAGAGCATTTCCGAACTGACAGTCAGACTACTGCAGCCACTAGGATTCATAACAGCACACAAACCAACAGTCACTCTCCTCAACAACTCACCAGGACGACGGACCCGATACCCAGCATGAGCAAAACCAATGTAGTGTACAAACTCCCATGCAAGGACCGCACAAAACATTGCATGGGACAAACAGGAAGACAGCAAACGGTCCGCATCCATGAACACCAACTAGCCACGGAACGATACGACCAGCTGTCCTCAGTAGGCATCCACTCAGATGACAAGCAACATGAGTTCGGCTGGGACAGCACTATTTGTATAGGACAATCCAAACAGAGAACAGTCAGGTAATTAATACAGGCATTGCATTCATCCACAGATTCAAACAATAAGCACATCGACTTGGATCCAAAATATCCGCAACTGCAGAGGACAGCTGGAACTGACAACCGGAAGTGGCAGATACAAATCATTACAAATGCCGGACGAAACATCACAGAAGCGCTTCATAGGAGGCTCTCAAGCACTGAGGATGTCACCGAGACAGGGGACGAATCGGCTGTAAAACAAATTCCCAGCTCGGCGAACACAACCACAACAACGAGCACCGACTAACAACTCTTCTCACAAACTTTGAGTGTTGAGTCTTCAAAGGATTTCCACTGACCAGCAATGACTAACGTCACTGTGAGACATACGCAGAACGTCCATGAAATGTGTTCATTCCCAACTCACCTCTCCAGTGCAATTCTCTTCATCTTCAGACAACGTTTTCCAACTGTACGTGCATCTGAAAACTCCTTCTGGATATCATCCAAACACCAATGCGTTGTAACTGCATGGGATTAATGGCTTGTCCAATGACATTTTGCATCTGATTGTTCGGGAAGGTGAGCGGCCAAGTGAGAGATGGGAACTGATCTAAAGTGGTTATAATTGTTCTTTGCTTTATTCTGATCTGGCCCCACGCGATGTATTCCCGAGATTGCGTAGCTGCCAGTGTTAATGTATAGGGCGCACGGACTGGACAGAACCGATACATGCACGAGTTTCAAATATTAGATTTAGGATACTGTAACAAAGATTGCCAATTGCCAATGTCCTTCAGTGGTTTGTTGATCTCATTTGGTGTGAAGATAATTGACTGTAAACATACATTTTGTTTTATAAGTTTCAAAGAAATGTTTCTATTTGTTTTGTTACACTTTTCGTTGGTTTAGCGTCTTCATCTACTCATCAGCCACAACAATAGTACAACCGTCAAGGCTGATGTATTCGTCAGAAACTTAACTCAGAATTGCTGAGAGGGTGATGACTTACAGGATCCTTCAGTGGTCCACCACATCACAGGTAACAGTCTGCATGCAGTTCGTTGCAGTCCACTTGACATCAAGAAAAGGCTGCAAGCACTAGATACTGCAAACTCCATCGACCTTGATAACGTTCTGGCAATAATACTGAAGACGTGTGCTCCACAACTTGCTGGTGCCCTCGCCAAGCTCTTCTAGTTCACTGCAACACTAGCATCTACCGACATTATGCAAGATTGCTCAACTATATTCTTATAGAAAAAGCAGGACAAATCCAACCCGGCCGTTTGCCGCCCAATCAGTTTATTGTCCATCATGAGAAAAGTGATGGAAGGGGTCATTCACAGTGATATCAGCAGCAATTACTCAGAAACAACCTGCTCAGTGACGCCCAGTTTGTGTTATGCCAGGATCACTCAGCTCCAGATCTCATTACACCTTAGTTTAAACACGGACATATGAACAGAATTACAAGGGTGAAGTGAGAGCAGCAGCCCTTGATATCAAGATCACTTTTGACAGAGTTAGGTATCAAGGACCACTGGCAAAATTGGGATCAATGAGAATCAGGGGGTAAACGCCTCACTAGTTAGAGTCATACCTGGTGCAAAGGAAGATGGCTGTGTTTGTGGAGGATCAGTCTTCTCAGCTCAAACATATCTCTGCCAGAGTCTCTCCGGGTCGTATCCTATAATTAGCTACGTTATCAAAGACCTTTCCTCTGTTCACCACTGAAAGTGTAATGTTCTGCGCCATTCGCGACTGCTCAGATACTGAAGCAGTTCGTGCTCAAATGTAACAAGATATGCATAATATCCAGACTTGTGCTAACAAGTGGCTAATATCGTTCGAGTCACACAAATGCTAGACAATGACCATCACCAATAAAGGAGACTCTTAACATTGCCCCATAACATTAAGTGGTATTACCATCGCTGATTCCACAGCAGTCAACAAATTGGAGCCAATATTCACTAGATACTCAACTAGATTCAGCACATGAAAATATTGACTTTAACAACAGGTCAGAGGTAGCGACACTGCGGGGAGTAAGTCACTTCCTGACATAACACAGTCGATCTGCCATCTACGAGTCACAATTCAGGATGAATTGCGGTGGAGTACTCCCCAATTGCCGATATGGTACAAGTTCAAAACGAATCAAGAAGCTTAACCCTATCAAGGACAAACCAACAGATTGACTGGCAACACACCAACGAACAATAAATCCCTCCAAGACCACATCTCAGTAGCAGCAGTGTTTACTAACTGCAAGATACGCTGCGGAAATTCAGGAAAGTCTCTCAGACATCGCCTTACAAATCCAGGACGACTTCCATCTAGAAGGACAAGCACAACAGGCAATTGGGAACAGCACTACCGACAAGTTCCTCTCCAATCCACTTACCATCCTGGCTTGGAAACATACCGCTATTCCTTCACATTCATTGTGTTAAAGTGTTGGAATGCCCTCTCTCCTGGCTTTGTTGGTCATCCCACAGCATGTGAAATGCAGCGATCCAGGCAGGTCGCCCACTCCCAACTTCTGAAAAATGTGTTGCTGGAAAAGCGCAGCAGTCCAGGCAGCAGCCAAGGAGCAGGAGAATCGATGTTTCGTGCATAAGCCCTTATTCAGGAATGAGGAGGGAATGCCAAGCAGGCGAAGATATATGGTATGGAGGAGAGACTTGGGGGAGGGACTTTGGTAATGCGATAGGTGGAGGGAGGTTAAGGTCAGACGGATAGGCCAGAGAAGGGGTGCGGGTGGAGAGGTCGGGAAGAAGATTGCAGGTCAAGAAGGCGGGGCTGAGTCCAAGGGTTGAGACTGATATAAGGTTGAGGGGGGGAAATGAGGAAGCTGGAGAAATCTGCATTCATCCCTTGTGGTTGTAGGGATCCTAAGCAGAAGATGAGGCGCTCTTCCTCCAGGCGTCTTGTTGCCATGGCCTGACCATGGAGGAGGCCAAAGACCTACATGTTCTTGCCGGAGCGGAGGGGGAGTTAAAGTGCTCAGTCACGGGGCGGTTGGGTTGGTATGGGTGTCCCAGAGGTGTTCTCTGAAATGTTCCACAAGTAGGCAGCCTGTCTCCCTAATGTAGAGGAAGCCAAATCGGGTGCAGCAGATGCTGTAAATGATGTGTGTGGAGGTGCAGTGAATTTGTGACAGATATGGATGGATCCCTTGGGGCTTTGGAGGGAAGTGAGGGGGGAGGAGTTTTGCATTACTTGTGGTTGCAGGGGAAGTGCCGGGAGTGGAGGTTAGGTTTGTGGAGGGTGTAGACATGACGAGGGAGTTGCAGAGGGAGTGGCCTTTCTGGAACCCTCAGAAGGGAGGGGAGGGAAATGTACCCTTGGTGGTGATGTCCCTTTGGAGGTGGCGGAAATGACTAAGGGCGATACAATGTATTTGGAGGTTAGTGGGGTGTTAGGTGAAGACCACTGGGGTTCTGTCCTGGTGGCGATTGTAGGGGAGGGGAAATTCAACCTTTCTTTTTTTTTGCTGGTGAAATGCTTTTCGAAAAAGAACTCAACAGAATGAAAACACGCTTTTTGACCCAACAAGACAACACCGACCCTCTGAAGAGTAATCCCTCAGACACATTCCACTGCCTTATATTTGTCCCTGACTCATGCACCATGCTAATATATTCCTTTGGCCCATTATGTATGGCCAATTGACCTAACCTGCTTATTCTTGGACTTTAAGAGCAACCCCGCAGAGACACAGGAAAAATGTGTAAACTGCACACATCTAGTTGCCAGAGGTTGGATTTGAACCTGGTTTTCTGGCACTATCCAGAAGCAAGACTAGCCACTGAGCTACCAGGGCGTCCCCAAATCGTAGGGCGAGGGATGATAGTTTTGTGTTGCTTTGTCCTTTGTGTAACTTTATTAACAATAAATGTGGAACAGATATCAGATCAGTGCCAAGTTGGAAGGTTAGAACTTGGATAACATGGGGGAGGGGTAATGAAGAAACTGGTGAAGACCACATTGATGCGGTATGGTTGGAGGTTCGCAACGCCAATGATGACGTGCTCTTCCAACAGGCGTCAGCTGGTTAGAGTGTTTATGGAGGGAACCCTGGAGCTGTATATCATTGGCGGACTAGGAGGAGGAGTTTAACATTTCGATTCACAGATGGTAGGATTCATTGGTGTGGGTATCCCTCAGATGTTCTGGAAGCGCACTGCAGTAGTCTTCTTTCCTTTGCAATATCGAGGAGACCACATGAGTAATAATTAATACAGTCAACGACGTATGTGGAAGGGCAGGTAAAACTTTGATAGTAGTGGAGGGGCTTTGGATGGAGATGTTGGGGGACGTTTTGTAATTTCTGCGGTGTCAGGGTAAGGTGCTGGGAGGAGAGGATGTAATGGTATGGGAAGTGGGCCTGACAAGAGAGTCACGGAGCAAAACGTTTTGATGGAAACTGGACTTGATGTGGAGGGAAAAATATCTCTCCTGTGGGGTTCATTTGTAGGTGGGAGAAATGGCAAGGAATGATGTGATACAACGTTTAAAATGCTCGGAGACAAATTTATGGATAGGAAAGATTCAGATGGAGAAAAGTCTACTGCAGGGTAATGAGTTATTGACATTGGACATTTTGATTGGCATGGATCCGTTTGAGCCAATGGGCCGAGCTCCATACTGTCAGACTCTATACGTTCTGGATGTAGTTTTGCTTGCTGAGCTTGAAGGTTCGTTTTGAGACATTTCGTCACCATGCGAGGCAACATCTTCAGACAGGCAGCACACAAAGCACTGCTGGTGTTTCCTGCTTTTTAAGTATATGTTTTGGTTTCGTTGGCTGGGTGACGTTACATCAGGTGGTGACGTCATTCTATATGGTGGTGTCATTTCCTGGTCTTATTCTCAAGGGGTGGTAGATTGGATCCAAGTCAATGTGTGAGTTTATAGAGTTCCACATGGAGTGCCATGTTTGTAGGCAATCTCATGGATGTCTCTGTTTGTTTCATTTTGAAGAAAGACTTTGAAGTATTTTCGTTTCCTTTCGTGACGGTATGTGATTTCTCAGAATCTATGACCTTTCCATTGATTGGTTTAGTACTTAAACATTGACAAGTAAAACGTGCTAAAGCCATTAAAAATGTAAATGAATAGACTTTTTCAAACTATTGGGCATAATTTTCACTATTTCAAGGAACAATTGCATTCAAACCAAAATCTCTTTAACACGTTTTAAATTGCAGTAACATAGCATGAACGTAACTCAGTTTTGAACAGCTGCCCATATTTCATTGAGATACTTGTGCTTTGGCATACGACTGTCGGCCTTGAGTGAAAAATAAATATTGGCTGAAGTGCTCAAGAAATATTTCAGCGTCAAAGACTGTTTGTATAATTCATTTATTTAAGTTATCTGTTACTCTCTCAAGTCATGTTCACGGCTCCATGGAAATAAGGCAGCCAGTAGTCTGCAGAACTTCTCATTATTGTCATTGTCAATTTATATTCATGCCTTAACATCAAAAACCCATTTTAACTGCTGCTGATAACAATGCTGTTTGTGAGAAATTAGATACTCTAAATTCGTGTATTTTTATTGCATTAAATCAGTCGCAAATTATCAAAAGAGTGTTTTAAAAAGTGTTATTGAATCCTTCCATGCAATCTTTTCATCACTTGAATTTGAAATACAGATTAAAACGGATGAATACTTGGTCTGCAAAGGAACAATGTTTGCAATTGCTCTGGTTGCAGTTTTCAGAAACAGCTATTTTGAAATCAAATTCAACTTCGAATGTTTTCATTTTGCAATTGTCTAGTCCAGTAACATAATCAATACATAAATGAGCCTACACTACATCAACATTAATTCAACTCTTATGCACCTGCCCTTTCGAAATCTCTGAGGACTCATGAATAGCAACTGCTTCTTTGGGTTCTGCAGGATGATTAACTGAGAGAAAAAAAGTACAGGTGAGAAGGAGCCATTGGGTCAATTTGTGATTGAGTTGAAAGCAGAACAGGTTAAATGTCAAAATGGCGTGCAACGCAATGCAGATCAAAATTTGCTTGCAATTGTCAATGTTTTGCAGTCAGAGCATAGACCCCAGTCTCGCTTTAAAAATAGGACCGCTGTCATCTGCTTGTGTTTTGCTGCAGGAACCTTTTCGATAATCAATTTTCCTGAAGGGAGAGTAAAATATCGAAAATGTTATTTCAGTGCTCCCCAATTTACTTGCCCTTAATCGTAATAAAATCGGCCATTGCATGCGGGGAGTGTTAGGAAAACAGGTGCTGGCGATTCGTCGTGAGAGTCTGGTGCTTGAAAATTAATTCACGTCAGATGATGGGCTTATGTCCGAAACGACAATTCTCCTGCCCCTCGGATGGTATTTGAACTGATGTGCTATAACAGCAGCACACTCTCGCCTAACTACTAAATTCATTCATTGCAGATGAAATGTCATCAACTGTTAAAGTTTACTCTTCAACGTTCGAGTACATGTGTTACCGAAGGTATCCATTTGGTTGAGAGCAGATTCATTTACTTAGAACGTTCTAAATGAATTTTGTTTCCATGTCAATTTCCAAATTTCATGGTTGTGTCTGTAATCATTGCGCCCATTTGCATTTTGATTTAAACTAATTCAGTTGCTTAGGAAGCAAAAATACTTCTGATTTTATGAAACAGCATCTGACATTTAAAATGTTTAGTTTTGTGATTATTTGTTTACTTCGTGAAATTTTCCATTTTTTTTCTGTCTCTGAGAAAGCCATTATGTTTCTGATATTTTAATTTCATTATCTTTAAATATGATACTTCATATAATTTGGAATATACAGCATAGATCATAACAGCGAAATCCAGCACAGTCCAGGCTTTCCTGACATCGATGTTATGCCAAACGTTTAGACTATTCTCAGATCAAACCAACCAAGGGTACCTTCATTTTATTATCATCCATTTGGCGAACTAAAATTCCTTAAATGTTCCCTATGTATTTGACACGAACATCACTGTTGGCAAAAGTGACGGCTGCAGATGCTGCCCATTGGAGTCGACAGTGCTGTACTGACAAAAGCACAGCAGGTCAAGCAGCATCCGAGAAGCTGGAAAATCGACGTTTCGAGCAAAAGCCGTGCTGCAGTGTATTCACGCACCTGAAGCTCTCTGTCCTCAGAATAGACCTATGACATTTTACCAACAAATTGCTGCAATCAGTTTGAGATTGTGGATGTCGCGATAGGCGAAAGTGAGAAATGAAGCTGCTAGAGATCAGAGTCGAGATTAGAGTGGTGCTGGAAAAGCATAGCAGGTCAGGCAGCATACGAGGAGCAGGAAACTCGACGTTTCGAACAGGAGAACTTCATCATTGCTGATAAATGGTTCCTGCCTGAAACGTCGATTTTCCTGCTCCTCGGGTGCTGCCAGACCTGCTGTGCTGTTTCAGCACCACTCTAATCATGATTCTGGACCTCGTGATATCCATTTCCACCCTGGTAATATTTCTTTGTTTAGTCACTCTATTCATATCTCTCATCACCTTGCACAGCTCTTTCAAGTTACATCTCATCCTTGTAAACTCCAATGAGAAGAACGGTAGTTTCCTCAGTCATCCTTCATAAGGACTGCCCTTCCGTTCAGGCTGCATCCTGGTAAATCTTCTCTGCACTATCTCGAAAGCTTTCACGTCCTTCCTGTAATGAGCCGACCTAAACTGAATACAATATTCCAAGTGTGGTCTAATCAGTGCTTTATAGTGTTACGGCATTACCTCGCTTCTTCTCAAGTCAAGGCCCACTGTTAATGAAAGACACCACAACATAGGCCCGCATACTGACCCTCGCAATTTGAGTGGCAATTCTGAAGATCTATGCAAGTCGACCCCAAGTTTCCTCTGTTCCTCCGTACTACTAAGAATCCTGCCCTTAACCCTGCAATTTGCAATCAAATTGGACGTTAGAAAATGAATCATTTCACACTTTTCCAGGTTGAACTTCATCTGCCACTTTTTGACGCAGCACTGTATGTTGTCAATGTTTCATTGAAGCCTTTAACAGCCCTCCACGCTTTCTGCAAATCCACTACCATTCCCGTCATTGGCAAACGTGGTCACCCACCCTACCTCTTCTTTATTCAAGACATTCATACACAGCACAAAGAGGAGTGATCCTAGAACAGATTCCCGTTCGACTAGCCTGGACACTTCTCTCCAGACTGAACATTTTCCATTTACTGCCGTCCTCTGTATTCTCCGGACCAGCCAATCCTCTATCGATGGAGCCAATTTTCCCTGTCTCCCATGAATCGCTACTTGCCAAATGAGCTTGTCACAAGTTACCTTGGGGCGGCACGGTGGCTCAGTGGTAAGCACTACTGCCTCACAGCAACAGGGAGCAAGGTTTAATTCCCGCCTGGGGCAACTGTCTGGATGTTGTACATTCTCCCTGTGTCTGCGTTGGTTTCCTCTGGGTACTCCAGTTTCCGTCCACAATCCGAAGATGTGCAGGTCAGTTGAATTGGTTATGCTAACTTGGCAAAACAGTGTTTGGAGCGTTAGTCAGAGAGAACTGGGTCTGTGTAGGTTATTTTTCAGAGGATCGGTATGGACTTGTTGGGCCGATGGACCTGTTTCCACACTGTAGGTAATCTAAACTAAAACCTATTCAAACGCCTTGCTAAAATTCATGTACACCACATTCAGTGCTCTATTGTCATCAATGTTTTTGTCACATATGCTAAAGAAAGTCTCAATCAATTTTAATCACTCTTTTACAGATAAATCCAATAGTTAAACTATGTATACGAATAATCTGATCTATGCAGATGTGCATTAGCTAAACATAGTTGTCATTTCAATTTTTTTTGCCGAGTGTACTTTTTGAAAATGGGAGGACGACGTTCTAAAGTTCACTGGACATATTTGCCATTCATATCCGGTCCTTTGGAAAACCATTGTGTTTCTCAGATGATTCTGACAGATAAAGAAGAGGACGACGACAAAAACACTTGTTCATTTTTTAACGTTGCATGCTTTTCATACAGAGTTAGAAAGTGCCTTGGTTGATGAAAATCAACAGATTGGAAACTTTTAGGTTAAAATCCGCTTTAGAAAAGGAATATGGTCTCAAAGCATTTGTTGGTTATCTCTCCACTTGTGCTGAAAACATTGCTGTGCTCATGCAGCACTCCTTGCAGTTATTATCAGAAATTAATGAAAATTTAATCTTACGAGAATTTCTGATGATGCATTTTGTGGATTTCAGTTAACTTACCTCGAATAGACGACTTAAAGAATACTGTACCAAAAACATTTAGTCCGTGCATTGTTGTGAGATTTATTTTAGAACGGATGCAGAGTTATTACAATTACGTTTCCAGACAATTTTGAAGATGGCTCACTGAACTCAAAATAGAAGCTGAAAATGTGTTGCTGGAAAAGCGCAGCAGGTCAGGCAGCATCCAAGGAACAGGAAATTCGACGTTTCGGGCATAATCCCTTCTTCAGGAATTCCTGAATACTTGGATGCTGCCTGACCTGCTGTGCTTTTCAAGCGACACATTTTCAGCTCTGATCTCCAGCATCTGCAGATCTCACTTTCTCCTCGAAATACAAGCTACCTAATATCTTCACAGATGCTGAGTGGCTCCATCATTTTATATTTTTTATAATTTTTGTGAATAATTGGCTGCACAAAATTATGACGTGTAAAGGACTGGAACTTCTTAATGAGTGGGATACGCAATTTGTCAGAAATGCCACGGTGCATGATCGACTGAGAGTGGAAATGTTTTGTCCACAGACATCCGCCGTTTCAAACAATAATACAAAAAAAAAAAAACGATGACTCTGTCCCACATAACGTTTTGCAGCCATCAAATGTGATCCCTGACGAATAGGTTTTACCAAAAGGGATCTGGACCAACTGGATAGTT